>NW_020438866.1:999526-1005501 GCF_000699045.2 Agrilus planipennis | reverse complement strand
AAGGAGACAACTCTCGGCCAAACTCTTAACCGGTGAGGAGCGTATAATCCGTACAGTACTGCACGGAAAAATTGACCATTTTATCCACTACAATTGCATTGGTCAAATGTGCTGTTATTGGTACCATTTACTACTGAAAATATCAACGAGATGTTTATCTATATTTGAAAACATATTAATAGCTTTAACGCTTGTTTTTGATTCGCACTACTATTCATGATTGAACAAAACTTTTGGCAGGTACTGTATGAAAAAGTATGTTTAATGAACAAGAGCCGAGAATATAATGAGCTTTTTTCTCCCTACCTACGATTTTGCCAGCACGCATCCAAGACATTGGAAGCGGCACATCGCTAGAGAAAGTAAATGAAGTATAACAAGTATTTTTTATTTTTGTTATCAAACAAAGAAATGCTTAAATTATTTTCGGTGCCCACTCAACTGCATAGATATTTATGGGCGAAAATCAAACGAATAAAGCTGAGATGTATGAGATGCTTTTCCTTTATGAAGGGTGATATTTTTGTTTGTACCGAGAAAAATATTTTGAAACGTCGACTGTGTTTTGAAATATTATATTCTCCTGTTGAAGGTGATGTGAGGACAATATTTTTGTGATAAAAGAGATACCGTCTTCTATCAGTTTCCACGTTATTCCACACGACGATTATTCTATACATAACGTTGAACTTATGTTGTTCTTTTGTTGGCTGTTGTTCGTCTTAAACAGAGTGAGGTATCGTATGGTTTATCCATAATCCTCGAAACAAAAATGGCTACACTTTTTTAAGGACATCTGAACATATTGAAGAGGAAGTTCATACAAATTGATTTGACATGACAATGCAAGTTTGATTGGGTATTGCAAACTAAAAATTATGACAAAATAGCGTTAAATGCCTTATGGTATGACCACTTCAATAAAAAGGGTTAAAATATACCAATCTATTAAGTCGAATGTCTAACTACTAAAGCATTTATTTCAACATAAAGTTATTCACATAGGTATACACAATACTTGCTAAACTAAGCCTTCTTCATACAGGACAATTACAATACGAAAGTTAACTTAAATACTAACATGTTTATTTATTTTATTAACATTTCAAAAAAAAAATAAAAATGTCCCTTTTCCTATACATTATTGTCATATACCATTTTTTAGCAGGTTATAAATATCATTTCCTCTTTTTTCACCCAATACTTACATTTTCTACATTAATTTCCTACTCTAAACCTTGCAAATACTTCCATCTCCTTCATTCTATTCAAATGGTCTGGCAAACACTCTCCCTGTCAATGCTCCTATAGCAACGCCTTTAGACAATCCACATATCTCGACTTATCAAGACTTCTTGGGTCCTGCCCTGATCATCTCTTTACATCCTATTCTCACCATTTACTTAACACGCACCCCCATTCGGCCTAATTCATTCAATTGTTCCTGATTTAAATTTAAATAGTCTAATGCACCATCCCTTTCTTTAATCATAACTGGTTTTTGTTCCAATATTTAAAATCCTTTTCCTCCATAATTCCTTTGTTATATCCCTAACCACAAGCTTTTCAAGTTTTATCTCATATTTTACCACCCTTTTTCTGGTTTCCTCTACCATCTTCCTACATTTTAGTTCCCTAACGAAACTACTTCAGAATAATTTCTGAAGCAATAAATATGGTAGAAGGTTATGTTGGTACAGCCCAGCGAACGAAGAAAATCAAGATAGGGCATTGATTAGGTAATATACTTAATGGTACTCTAACTCTTCAAACTCTATTAATTGCAGACTAAGAAACTTCACATGATCTATTTGAATAGACTGTAATGATTTATTTATATGGCCTGTAGTACTACTACAGGTACAGTGAATTCAACATGTGTTGTACGTAATCAACATTTGTAAAAGTTGATTCCGTTTGAAATCTCTTTGCTCTTTACGACGGCAACTCGTCCGGAATAAACTGGATTCCGGCGTTACCCGAGGGACCGTCTTGACACTAGACGAAGTTCCTATGCAACTGTCGGTTATGAGTAGTCTACACACTTAAAATTTCATAAAGTATAGAACGACGGGAGTTTTCCATTGTCAACTGGAGCGTCGTTGAGGGATTTCCATGAGGAAACGCGTTCTGCATAAACACTTAGCAACTCTCAACTCGATGCATAAAATATATTGTTACCCGGCTACCGCGACGCGCCACAGGGATGTACGTAGGTACACATGGGGAAACGGAAAGTTCCGTTTTATTGGATCGACGGCATCTATATATCTATCGGAGTTGGACAGTTCAAACGACGACTGACGCCTCGAACAGATTTCACTTGCTCGTGAATAAAATATGATGCACATTAAATATGACATGGCCGTGCCATATCCATCGGACTGCCCCCATTCTGAGGGGAAATCGACGACATCTTGTACCATCTCATTTATTTTCATACATGTCATGTTGGGTAGACGGCAATGCGAGTGACGTTGCCGATTTCTCACAAATAACACACTTAACCATGCATGAACTCATCCTGTAGGAATATACGAAAATGTTTTTATGTAGAATAGATTGTACCATTTCAGTAAGTGCTCTTAAAATAATGTATTTAAGCAGATTTTATTAGTTTTAAGAAATTTAAAATCCAGAGATGTACATTACATGGAAGAATGTAGCTACAGGATGGTTCATGGATAATGTTGCTATGTCCCATGCGTCAAATTTCGGGACGGAAGATTAAAATAATCGGGAAGTTATTTTTCAAATCGGGACAGCTACATCAGTTGCAAACAAACAGGCTTTTATGAATCATCATTTATTTTTCAGATCAATTTTTTGAAATGAAATTATACCATTTGTTACTACAAGAAACAAAAGTCATAAAACTTAAACAACCAGTTAAGCTTCTAATAGATAATTATGTACAATCAATTAGTGGAAATTATATGTTTTAATAGTCATAATAAAGTTTTAACAGCATCTAATTAACAACTTACCATAACTAAAACTGTACATACATGTAAATAAACTCACTGACCGAAAGACTCAGCCCAAATTCCTGGGTTTAGAAATTTTGTCCAAACGTTCCTTATATAACAAAAACGATCTTAAGTACTAGATATTAACAAAAATTAATGATTTATGCTTCTCATTTCCATTGTAATTCGTACATATGTAAACTGTGTGTTTTTTGAATAATTATACAAAACGCAATGTAATTATTTGGCTATTTAATATTTCTTATTTATTTACTCTATACTAATTTAGTTGTGCCTTTAAATTCAACAGCTTCTTGTTCTTCTATTCGCTGTAGAGCATTCTGTTTAGGTACCTATATTTGTTTGAAAAAGTTACAAAGCCTGAATATTTAAAATTGTCGAATTTCTTTTGAATGCTGTGCTTTACGGTTGTGGTGTTCGAATGAAATTTGTACGTACTCGCGTATGTACCGCTCGCGTTTACTAGTTCTCTGATAATAAAACCTTTTGGATGCACTTGAAGTGGTTCTTCGGCAAAATTTATATATGGAAGTGACATATAAATCTAGAACGTCCTCGCCTTAAGTGCTGTAGCACAACTCCTGGAGTGGGTAGTCTGTATTACTCTATCTCTCTCGCACCCTATCCGCCATTCCGCCCCCTTTTGTCGACGTGGTGGTTAAACATTAGCACTTTCCGGAGTCGCGCGGGTAAAAGCATCACAAATTAAGGTCCTTCTGTGATTTTGGCACGCGGATGGGAGGGTCCACAGCAAATGTACATGACGCCTGGCAGAATTATAGTCGCGGTCGCTATAACTTTGCCTATTATATTTGCCTATACAGACAAAGGTTCCGATTGCACTGTACACAATGCCGCCAGATCAAAGGAACATGCATCCACCTTTACCTAACATTCGGTGCAAAACCCTCCGTGTCGTGTGGGGTTGGACGGTTGGAGTGTGAGTTATCGGATCGCATGGGTAGCGCTGTATCAATAACGTGGATAGGTATTCGTAAGCTTTGAAAGTGTAATATCTTCTCTAAAGCGGGAAATTTTCAGTCCATTTCAAACACTAAATGCAAAAAGTTATTTCAAAGCAGCCAACGTTCAAGTGCCTACGCTCGATAAAGATATGTGACTTTATGAAATTGCGAAAATGAAAAATGCCAGAATAAGGAGGCACATGTATGTACGCTCCTTTTCATGGCAGTACATAACTGAAACATGGAGTAAATCATCTAGGTTACGTGTTATATTCCATCTCGCGCGTAGTTTCGTTATAATCATAAAATTCAAGAGCTCTTTTACTGGGTAATATTACGAAAATAAGCCCTTATTCAACACATTAGTCTATGAAATTCCAAAAATATAAAAGAAATCTTGTAATATCGCACGTAGACATGACGTGACAGGGAAAATATGGAAAAGTACCTGCACATTCTTGACAGAAATACGCAAATATACTTGTTTACTTTGTATTATACATTGAGTGGGCTAAATTGACCTGGGCGTGTGTAGGCGCTAGCCACAATTCGCCCTGCTGTATTTTACTTTATTCTTCATATTTCTGGTTAATAACAAATATTTTAAGTGTGTCTGAATCTAAAATGAACCTAAAGTTATCGACGTAGGTATTTTTAAAGGATACAGTATATTAAATACTTTTACATTAAATAAAGTGGCTTACCCAATTGTTTTGAGTAGCTGTCAATAACTTTAAGAAAATACAGTTGAGAAATCATTCAGAAAAATTAGCAATTATTAGTAAAGTTAACTATCGGTAGTAGAATAAAAATTCGGGTTATAGGGCTGTCGTGTAAGTGAACTATTCTGTCCAGACGTTTCGTCAGCTCCTGCGACTGACATCCTCAGTGGTAGTGCTGCGTTGACAACGTGAACGTAGATTATATCTCGAAGTCTCGACAGCGAGAACGTTTACGTTGTCAACGCAGCACTACCACTGAGGATATCAGCCGCAGTAGCTGACGAAACGTCTGGACAGAATAGTTTATTTAGACCGTGAAAGCCTTTGTTCTTATATTAACTATCGGTGTTCAAGGTCGTATCCATCTTTAACCTTCGAATTAAATGGAACCCCATTCTTTCGTCATATTGGGTACCTACGTCTTAAAAACCAAGCGATAATCGTTTTAAATTGATTAGAAAAACAATTTCATTAAACGACGATTATAAAAAGTTAACCGAAGTAAGTTTGTTCAGTATAGGGATCGTTTTTAAAGAAAAAGAGTCGATCGTAGCCGAGCGCAAATGTAGTTTTAAATGATGAAATCGCGACTGCTGAAAGTAACAAGGAAACTGGTTCGTAAACATCTCCTTTCAAAAGATCGGACAAAGAAATGAATCTCATGAGAGAAGCAAGGAAAGAGTAAAAACAGCTGCAAGAAGCTTCTCATCAGGCCATGAGCATTTCCACTGCTTTATGGCTTTCCAAGCGATTTATTTTGTCCCGAGATTTTAATTTCGAGAGTGTTTAAGGCAGGCCGCGATAAACTTTAGCCCCCTTTGGAACCAAGAAGAAACGTAAAGGTGAGGTAAACGATTGTATAATTAATGTGATTCTTTTTCTTCAGGCGTTATTCGTACTCTATGATAATTTATACTGATTTTTTTCCCGACACCAACGTAAATTCGGAAAAAGTGTTTCCTTATATATGCCCGTAGGAAAAATTTCCATTCTATTTCCATTAAAAAAATGCCACTTAATTACCACTAATAATAATTAATGGTAATTAATGGAGAATTACCAATGGGATGAATTGAATTTCTGGTAGAATTCTAGTGGAAATCCCATTCCCGAACTTGATGGAATTTCCATTGGAACTTCCATTCCTGAATCCAATGAAAATCCTAGTGTCAATTCTTTATTTTTTACCTTTAATTATTGTTAGTGGTAATTAAATGACATTCTTTTTAATCAAGATGAAATATGAGGTTTTTCGACGAAAACAAATATAAATTACATGACAATGATTATTCCAAATA
>NW_020438866.1:983920-998378 GCF_000699045.2 Agrilus planipennis | reverse complement strand
CATTTCCCTAAAACTAGAACAACCCACATCCTTAACTATTTGCGAACAGTAATCTAACCTAGGTCTACCTGTACCCCTCCTAACTCCTGTTTCTGCCTCTAATATGTCTCTGACTAAACCTTCATACCTGAGAAGGTGTCCTACCAACTTATCTCGCCTATTTCTTATTGACTTCCATAGAGTCCTTTGTTCTTCTATTATTTCTAATATCTCTTTATTTCTAACCTTCTCTATCCACGGTATTTTCACCAGATTTCGATCGCTTCTAATTTTTTCTTTTCCGCCGCGCCCACCGTCCATGTTTCGTAGTCGTACAGCGCCGCGCTCCAAACATACACCTTTAACAATATTTTTCGAATTTCTAAATGAATCGTTCGTGAGCATAGATGTTTCTTTTTATTGAAGGCGACTCAACCCTGCGCTATCCTCTGCTTTATATCCCTACTACTCTTTCTGTCCTGTCTTATATCACTTCTTAGATAACTAAAATCAACCACTTCTTCTAATCTTTCGTCTCCTATCCTTATATTCGCTCTTTCCCTACTTTTTCTTCTCTTGCATATCAGTATTTTTGTTTTATTTTTATTTATTGAAGTGAAACTTCTTTACGCACGGTAGGGTAAGTTCGTTTCATGAGAGTTTCTATGTAAGGAAATCATGCAACGGATGTCTCGTAGTGGGTATCGCTTGAGACTCCAGTATGTATAGTGTAAAATTTAAATTCATAGTGTACAAATAATATCATTAAACCAATTCCTTAACCCCTATCCCGGTATGTTTGTGTGTTTGAAGAAGTTTCACTTCAGTAGCGTGTTCTATAATTACACGTTGTATTTTTTTTTAGTCAGTATATTAAACTACACAGGTCATGATATTTATGCTTGTTTCAGTGGCAAGGAACATTGAACTTTCAAATTTTGATTAAAGTCTCGTTTCTGCGCTGTGCTTTCGAAGCGTTGTCTTATATGTAATAGATTCAAAATTTTGTTTTAGTCATATTTGTGCTCCTTAATCCTATTTTGTAAAGGTTGTTCATTACGAATTCTACGTTTTAATTTTAAATAGATTAACTACATTTACAAAAAGAGAATTTTAGAGAACTGGCAGATATTTTGATTTATTTTGTGTAGTTTGTCGTTTGTAAAATGAAACGAAATTATATCCAATTAAACCACATTTATCTCTAATCATGGAAAATAAATGCTTCGTCGTGAAAGATTAAGTAGGTAATCCTGTTCGTTATGCCGAATGATTAGACACTATTGCTAGTGATATAAACCGTGAATAACACCGTTTTGTGGCTTCGTTATTAGAGTTCAACAAACTGCTTATTGTAGTTCAATGGCTTCTAAATGTCTGATGATAATGGAACAACTAAGCTTCTGGTTTAAATTTCAGATGTCTTCTATCAGCTAATGTTGTTTTAACGCTGTTAAATGATTCACACATTTCCTCAATATAGATTTTGCATAAGAAAAGTTAACCCGTAAACAATACTTTGATGAAGGGATATTTTTATGTTTGGTTTTTTGGTTTGATTAGTATTTATGATCCAATCGATAATTAAAACTCATAAAGTTATGGCTTATACGAATTGTGTGACTTCAAATTGATAATTATTATTCATAGAAACCACTTGATGGAAAAGATTTGTTTTCTCCGATAATGCTTCCTTTTATTTGTCGTCAATTTTTGTAACTTGTTAATCAATTTATCTGTCTACGTGGAATTCAAATCGAGTAAAGATATAATCCATCCAACATGACAAATTGACGCTAGACTACTTGTTTACCGTTGATGATTTATTCCTTTGTTTTAAAAAAGCTTGACGTTCTATTGCAAAATGAAAATGAAAAACGCTTCCGGTGTAATTTGTTGTAATTATAATAGATTTGCGAAAAGTAAGATTTTTTCATGGACCATGTTATCTTGTATATAATGTATACATTTCGTTTATGAGGGGCACATTCAATATGGACCAAACACGTGTCTGTTTTTCAAAAATTAGTTGTTATTTCTTAATAGTCTTTTTGTTTAACCAATTAAACCTTTAGATTTTAATGGAAAGCATATTTTAGTTCCCTAGACAAAAATGTTCAGTTTCTCTTCAGTCTCTCAGAGCCTGTCAGCGTCTCTGAGAACGTCTCTCATAGTCTTTCACAGTCTCTCAGTTATTGCCTAGGTGTTTTTATGGATCTCTCACAGTCTCTGTATGAGATACTCCCACGATAAAAGATCAGAGATTCGAGTCTCTCACAGAGAGACTGAATGAATGAAACTGAAAAATTGAGAGACTCCAGTCTCTCGTAGAAAGACTGGGATCTCTGAAATATGTTGAAAATTTTAACCATGTCTATCGAGACACCACTTATCGAGAGATTCGAGTCTCTCGTTCGGTGATTCAAGTCTCTCGTTCAGAGACTGGATACGAAATGAGGATGTCTCTATGAGCGACTCTAGTCTCTCGTTCAGAGACGCTGAACAGTTTTTTTTTTTGACAGTTTCTCGACAGTCTCTCTCAGCGACACCAGAGAGACTCGATGAGAGACGAAGACTCGAGTCTCGCTTTCAGAGATATAATATGTAAGCATATATACGAGATTTGTTCAAAAAGGATTGCGAATTTTGATGATGATAACGCCCCTGCTTACACATGGTTGCTTGTGCGCCAAAATAACATCTACTAATGGCGCGGCCACCATATTCCCCAGATCTGGCCCCCCTGTGACCTTTTTTTGTTCCCGAAACTGAAGAGGCCCATGAAACGACGACGCTATACTACGATTGAGGAGATAAAGACACAAAAAATAATTTTTTGAAGTGCTTTGAGGATTGAGAAAAACGCTGGTACAAGTGTATAATATCTGGTAGGAATTACTTTGATGGATACAAAACAGATGTTCATGAATAAATAAATAATTTTTGAAAAAACACAAAACTCGTGATACTTTTTGAATAGATCTCGTATTTTCATTAACCACAGGCATACGGTAATAGCTTTTCTTATACGTATGTTATTTATAATGATATATGAATGAAGAACACGACAGAGGATCGTTTATTCATGAAGAGACTGAGTAAACCTTGAAAAATATATAATGGCAACCTTCCAAACCCATTCCTGTGTGTATACACGTATAGTGTATTGCGAATTGCATCAAACAAAGTACACCTGAAGTAGTCATGAACATGAGCACAGCGTTGTGTTGGTGGTTTACATTGTGATATTGCTTAAAGAATACATACATATAAGTGCACTTAAGCTTTATGTTTGTCTTTCAATATGATCGGAATGCACATACGTGTATAATGTGTCTAAAGCAGTAAAAGCTTTGCAGTAAGTATAGGAAGACGGGCTAAATAAACTGCCGCAAGATATTCACTATAGATACACTCTTCAATAATGTTTTGACTACCGATAGTGTGTTTGAAATGGTTCATTTTTGTTGGGCGATTCGAATATTGTATGTATCTGGAAACATCAAATGGGTAGGGGAGACCGGGGATGGTTGACAAGTTTTTTACTGAACAGTTCATATTTTTTGTGTTTTAATGTATATAGACAAGAAAAGCATGTTAATTGATAGAAAATCTATTAACTATGTAATATTTAGTTTTAGATCAGATGACATAGTTCATACATTGTCGACGAGTTTTCGGTGGTTAGTCTACCTACCCCTATAGTCAACCATCCCCGGTCTCCCCTACTATCAATTTCTAAGGAAATAAACAATAAGAAAATTAAAAATTTGCTGAAAATATCATCGGGTGATATTTATTATCCTTGCGTTCAAGATAGAATCAATTTCAGAGGGAAATGAAACCAAAACAATTTTCCACTTTTTCAAAATAACTTGAGTAAAAACCTAATTAAATCGGAAATATCGAATGCTGAAATATTAATATTAAAGAAAAGGGCTGTTTATATTTCTTTAATTTGTTATTTGTCTCATTAAGTTACGTCTCCAGTGTAAAGATTTTGTAACTATAAATAGGACGGTAGGGTGTCTAATTTGAAAGTGTAGACGCCGCGCGAAGGGGAAATACATCACACCCTCTGTTCATCTGTGTTGTCTTGGGTGCTTCGAGAAATTCACTTCCAGAACGGTTACGAAGCGGTGCAATTGATGGAAACGCAGTACCTACGTCTCCGTATCTCGTTTGACACACCTTAGTACCGAACAAGGGACGCTTAACCCTTGCTTTGTACTTTCTACAAAGGACACAGTCGAAACGGTAAGGACGTTACGTGAGAGCACCGAAGCGCAAAGTCTCCTTGAAGGGAATTGGTTGCGGGAAAGTAGGGCATCTTAAGCAAAATTTTCGTTTTATCTTCGTCACAATAGCCGTAACTGTACAGTTTCAGCGACGTCTCTTTGAAAATATTATAGTCATCAAAGTGAATGATCAAAACTAAAATTAAGAATGCAAATAATTTTTCGGTAAGATTGCAGTTTCTTCTTTTTGTTTGTTGCGCTCACAGTATGTAAGAAAATTAGCGATAAAGTGTATTCGATATTTGATCTTCCCACCACGCAATCAAATCCAAATTCACATTTTGTTCTTTCGTTTTGAACAGTGCAACCATTGAACACCATGATGATTATTACCGACGATTTGATAGTTCCATGCATGTATGAGTAAGTTTCATTTTCTTGCTTTATTAAGGCACCTGGGGCTTCCGATGCCTTGGCAAGTGGCTCCTGCTGGTGTTGTGTTTACGATACACGTCCGCATATAACGGTTTATGCTTGTAGGGTAGCAGGAAATGCTTGAGGTTTTGCTTAACAACTAATGAAGCAATCGACTTAAGATAAATTATATCTCTGAAACCAACGTACCAGCCACGCTGCTACTAATTGTAGTATTAATTATTAATTGTAAAATGGTCTTAGGGCAAATTCGGTAACGTATTAGATTTGTATACAAGAACGATAAAAGGGTATCTGTTTCTTATCGATCTCCATTGGTATATTTATCCATTACAGTTGAACTTCTTTACAATTAATTAATAATGCTACCTACTGTTAAAAAGACGGTTTAATTTCTTTATACATTAATCAGATCGTAAGGGTAGAGGCTAAGAATAACTGAACACTTACATAATTAACAGATCTTTAATTTAAAAAGTATATGTTCAAGTAATTCTCCAACTTCNTATGCATGGAATTCTGCATGGAAAAACTAGTTTTATGTGTTTCACTAAAAAATTTCACTAGTTTTATTAACACTGAAAATGTTTATGTTCGGAACGAACTGCTAAACATGACAGAAGGTCTGCAATTAAGCAGAGGACACTGCAATACTAAAGTATTATGACTTTAATTGTATCAATTTAATTTTGGTTCATCACTGTGGGACCCCTTACAACCATGGGCGCCATGGGGTGCTACCAGGGTTGCCAAATTGGACGTTTGTCCTCAATTTGAGCGATTTTAGAACATGTCTTCCGCGCAAAAATTTTTATTGGGCGATTTTCCACAATTTGGGCGAGTTTCAAATTAGTTCTAAAATTATTTATATGCATGTATTTTTGTCTCAATTTTATTTTCTTCTGTTTTGTTTTTAAATATTTGACATTTATGATGTGATGATGTTGGTTTCGCGGTTGTAGTCATATTTAAATAATTGAGCTTATCAACCGAAAGTAGGTGCATAACAACCATCTAGTGAACAAAATATGCACATATTTTACTTTGTCAATAATCGACGTCTTGACGTTCAAATGTTCCTTTGGCTTAGGTACTGATTCTCTGATTTAGTTTACTGTGTTGTTGAAATTACCTTATAAAAAATAATTGTATTATATTCAATGGCCGTT
This sequence comes from Agrilus planipennis, assembly GCF_000699045.2. Taxonomy (NCBI): domain Eukaryota; kingdom Metazoa; phylum Arthropoda; class Insecta; order Coleoptera; family Buprestidae; genus Agrilus; species Agrilus planipennis. The sequence continues at coordinate 992,557 of NW_020438866.1, read as the reverse complement.
AATCACTAATAAAAAATTAATACATTTGGTTATTGACGTATTTTAAAAAATTATAATGAATTATCATTTCCCGAGATAAAAACGTTCAGTCTCTCAGAGTCTTTGAAAGCGAGACTCGAGCCTCCGTCTCTCTGGTGTCGCTGAGAGAGACTCTGGAGAGGCTGTCACAAAAACTGTTTAGCGTCTCTGAACGAGAGACTCGAATCTCTGAACGAGAGACTCGAATCTCTGAACAAGTGACTCGAATCTCTCAATAAGTGAGATCCCAGTCATTCTACGAGAGACTAGAGTCTCTCAATTTTTAAGTTTTATCCGTTAAATCTCTCTTTGAGAGACTCGAATCTTTGAATTAACAATTTTATCGTTCGAGTCTGTCTTACAGAGACTGTGAGAGATCCATAAAAACACCTAGGCAATAACTGAGAGACTGTGAAAGACTGTGAGAGACTGAGAGACTGGAGAGAGACTGAAAATTTTTGTCTAGCGTTGCTGTATTTTATTTATTGATAATATTTTCTAATAGTCTATAAACAAAAAGGTAAACAATAACAATATTCGAATTCAAATGTATTGGGCGGTTTTTTCAGATAGTTTGCGGTTTTACCGCAAAGTTGCTCAACTTTTAGGTCAACATTTCTGAAAACCCTGGGTACTACCTACTCTACTTATTACTGATAATAATCCATAATGCATTAGAAAAAGGTGTGACGTCTTTTGAATAATCAAATCATACTCTATAATTAAATGCCTGTGTTCTCGCCCTTTAATATCTAATCGTATAGCGTAATTTATACGTACACCTTGGCCGATCGATTGTGGTGACACAATGGGGTGGTAAGTCGGATGCTCTTGTTTGTACAATTCTCATTTGACTAATGAGGGAACTGTTGACTTACGTAAGCAAAGCCGTGCAACTGTGAAGAGAGTGACTGATGTAAACTCTGTACACTATTATGATTAATTACTAACAGGTCTCTCATCTCAGTCTTTACCTTCTCTATTTCTCCCAATACAAACAGTCTTAAGAATCTTCGTATAAGTAAATTTTCGTTTTACATCTAATTATATACGTATACTTCGTTTACTTTCTGTAGCGATGTGACCTTCAGTTTGACCGGCGCAAAGTAGAAAAGAACAGCACTAGGCCAGAAAAGGATAGAGACAACTCTTGGCCAAACTCTTAACCGGTGAGGAGCGTATAATCCATACAGTACTGCACGGAAAAATTGATCATTTTATCCACTACAATTGCATTGCTCAAATGTGCTGTTATTGGTACCATTTACTNTGGAACTATTAAAAGACGAATTAAAGGGAGAGAGAGGGTGATATAGACGATTCCCGACCCGGCTAGTGTCAGAAACGCAAACCTCGTAGAAATTGCGAACTAACGAGCGACCATTTCAGCAATTGACTTACAGATTACTCTGTGTCGTTTTAGGAAATTGTACGGAACGATGCTCGAATTTTCATTAAGATTAAACAAGGCTTTATAATTCCGTTATTCAGAAGACAAACGTAGTATTTATTAATTTACTTAAGTTATGAAGAAAATAATTCGTCAGGAATATCTTGAATATTCTTTACTTGTTCAGTTGTGAAATACTTCAAGGGTTCCTTTAATGTAATACATTGGTTCAGTTATACGAAACTGATTTACTTGCTAATCCGGCTCGAAGGACCAAAAAATGTGCCGTCGTGGGATAAAAATTATCTGGAGACCACTCGGAATTGCTTTGTTTAACTCCGTTTTACTAGAATGTTTTCAAATAAAACTGGTAGCGAATTTATTTTATTGCTTCATTAATCATATTAACACTAAACATGGACTTTTTCTTTTTCTAAATTGTGCGTCACATATAATCCTCTCGGGTTAATTAATATCCAAAACAGGGGCTCCAGATTTTGAAATACCTAATTGTTAAGTTCATTCGGCATGTCTCTCCCTGTGCTAATGTCTTTAGTAGATAGCGCGCGGCGGGTCCAGTTCATTTCGGCCGCCACACGATAAAATATATTAAATCCATTGCCCGAAAAGGATTAGCTGGTGCTGGGGGTTGAACGCCTGCCTCCCTACGTGACCCGTATAAAGCGACAATTACGTAAATTTAAAACAACGGTAAATTATGATTTGGTGGCTCTTCATGTCGTAAAGAGGCTTACGGGTCACCAACTCGCACCGCTAGTGTCGTCGCGGTTCGGCTTAGCGGAAAAGGCAGTGTTCCGACGGCGGCGCTTTATCCTGATTTAGGGACGGTAGGAACGGCTGTGGATCCAGCGGACAGGAAGCAGGAGAACAAGTGAACCCATTGATGATGTAATAAAACAATGAATAATTTTGACCAAAGAAGTTCAAATATCTATAGGGTAAATGTACCAGTTTCTGAACGATTAACCAGATTGTGAATAATTACTATTGAAGTAGCATTATTTATTAAAGAGAACCCCCTCTGATCGTTTATTACAGAAGTGTGTTTGAATTTTCATTTCGGAACGCGTTCTTATTTGTTCGTCTGTCTCCACTTTCGCTCTGAAGCGGCGCGCCGACTATTCAATGGCACGTTGTAAGTTTAAAAGCCTTTAAAAATCGCGTGCAGATAACGCTATAGATATTGATACTCACTCGCCTCAACCATTTAAAGGAAGCGTCGTTTTGCACTTGGCGAAATTGAAGGTAGAATGTATAGCAACTATTACAGCGCTGTAGAAAAAACAACCACGATCGCAGTACACCACTACATCTCCCTTTATTTTTAACTTTTTCGTTCGAATTGGAAATGTTTTTGGTCCTTAAAAATAAGATACAATATTTGTTGAGGATTTTAAACTGTTTAATAACTAGTAACATCTTTTACTGTCATACTACACATCTCTCTGAATTGGAATAGTTGATTTCATTAAAAATTCTTATCAAACCATTATCCAATAGTCATATGGTTTGAATGATAATAATTTGGCGAGGTGTAGAGCACATTTCTGACGTGTTATCTTCATAAATCTGACCTGAGTGGCGGGTTTTTGTGTGCGATAGTGTGGCACGATTTTTATTCATGCAATCCGGTAAATTATATCCGAAGCAAATGTAGTCCAGGGTGTGGTATGGTGGAGCAGCCAGCTCGGGACTTACACGCCACATTTCCTTCTTGCCCTTTGCACGGCAATCGCGTAAGTGTCCGTACCAGGACCGGGCCAAGGTTTTATTATATTATTATTGCAGTTTTCCATATTGGCATGCAATTTTTATGAACCAAATACGTTAGATATTAATTGCGATCCTGGATCTGTTCGGGATTTTGTTTTTCATTCGCCTTTCTATCATTTCGAAATAAATTAGCATAGTTGATGTTACCGGCAGGGGGCGGTGGCGAAGGGCTAAGCATCCCATACAGTGATGCTGTTTTACTGTTATCGGAACGCAATTAAAGATCATTGCGTTTTTCTATTTTTATCGGGAGAATGGGAGTGAACAATTTTCCAGGTGCGGTCGAACGTCTGCTATCTACTTAGATTGATTGTCTGTCTGCACATTTTGTTTGTAGTATAAGTCATCATCGTCGTTATAACGTCGTCAATCCGAAGACTAGTTAGACATGCACCCGCAATCTTGGTATTTGCCAAAAACTAGAACATCACAGGTTTTCAACTCTTTGGGGCAGTAAATTTTCTTCCGCTTCTAGCATGTCTTAAAGTTGCCCTTCGTACCTTGGAAAGTGTCCTGCCATACAAAGTTAGTTTTATTTATTGATTTTTTAGCGTCCAACTTTTTCCAATACGTTTTCATTTCTAATCTTTCTTAATTTTTGGTTTCTAACCCTTATCGTAAAGTGTTAGAATTTCCTACCATCAAATTCGGATTTTTTAAGAGTTTTTGGATGGAAAAATAATTTTTCGTGTTTTCTTCCTATGAAAAACATTGTAATGTTGGAATGCATCATTGGGTATTATCATGTAAGAGTATCTACTTAATGTTTTGGACTTAAGGAAGCTTTGCAATGGATTACCCGTAGGAAATATTTCCATTAAAAAAATGCCATTTAATTACCACTAATAATAATTATAGGAATAAATGGAGAATTGTCAATGGGATGTATGGATTTTCCACTAGAATTCTAGTGGAAATCCCATTCCCGAACTCAATGGAATTTCCATTGGAACTTCCATTCCTGAATCCAATGAAAATCTTAGTGTAAATTCTTTATTTTTTACCTTTAATTATTGTTAATGATAATTAAATGGCATTCTTTTTAATCAAGATGAAATATGAGGTTTTTCGACGAAAACAAATATAAATTACATGACAATGATTATTCCAAATAAGGTCTTTTTTATTATTTTTAAAATTTGCTTTGACAATCACATTATCAATTCTTTATTTTTTACCTTTAATTATTGTTAGTGGTAATTAAATGACATTCTTTTTAATCAAGATGAAACATGAGGTTATTCGACGAAAACAAATATAAATTGTATGACGATCATTATTCCAAATAATGTCTTTAAAATCACATTAACTTCAGCACCTTTTTCTCCATCTTTTTTAATAAGTTTTAATCATCTCAAACCAGATATTCCCTATTTTTGGGTACCCAATTGTTTTTCCATTTATATTGAATGGTTTTAAATAGAATTTATAAATTTTCCATAGATTCCCATTGAAGTTCAATGGAAATTTTTCCTACGGGTGGTATATTTAACAGAAAAGATGTAAATCATTAAGGATTTATGCAACTTTTAAATTAACCGAAATCGACACACATTTAAAGCTACAACTGTATTGTTAACTTAACATTCTAAACATGTCTATGGAATGCTTTTATATTAAGTAGAATAAAGAACCTTCGTAGCAGTAAACCACCCGGTTACCTGTGGTTGACAATTTATCTGGGGCTGAATTATGTATACCCTCATTAAGCCTTTTAACAAGAAAAAACGCGATGACCGCCGTTATTCATAGTTAACCAAAGACCGAAAAAAGATTTTTTTAAATAAGTTACGTTTAGAATAAAAAAAGACTAGGACTACAGCTGCGACTGCGCCTCAGACACAGACGTACGTTTCTATTAAGTACTATTTTGTGATAGTGTAGTATTAGGTATCCCCGTTTCTTATTAAAAAAAGACAGAATAGATTTGGTTGATTGCAGTGTTGAACTGCTTTTATGATAAATTGGATTAAGAATATTAAACGCCATCTTAATATAATTATTATTACACATTATAAACTACAGTGGATTTCGGGTATAACGACAAGGAAGGGGCCACTGTAACTTCGTCGTTATATCCAGAAGTCGTTACAGGCAATGTTAAAGTAGATACAAACACACACTGTTTTTCAATTTTGAAACAATTTTCGCCTTTTTTTAACAGTAAATGTACATCTGGAAGTTACACTTATTTAAATTACTTAATACAGTTGCTACTCAGTGTGAATTACAAATGATTCATTAAAAACAGTCGTTACACCCGAACTCGGCGTTACATCCGAAGTCGCTATAGCCACATGAATTTTGTACTAAAGTGTGCTTTAAATTCAAGGGACATATGACGTAGCTAAAGCACAATAGTCGCTATAACCAAGGTCGTAATGAATGAAATCCACTGTATAATCATTCTAACTGTAACATTTCAAGAAAAAAGCACCTTTAAAGCTACAACATTATTTTCGGCATAATATTCGGAAATATTTGTGAAATATTTGTTATATTATAATATTTTGTCATATAATAAAATAACCTTTACTTACCAAGAAGGAAATTTAACTAGATTTTGTTTGAATGTTTTAAACGACTTTTCGACTAAGGAAACTTATTCTCGGAATTTTCTTTTAGAAAGTATATATTCGTTTATATTGGTTTGTCCCTCTTATACTTCCCTAATACTGACATGATATAGGTACATTTTGATTTTATCAGACACATAGCGCCAAAGGTCTTCGTTTCCTTGCCATAATGTAGTTTTCTTACCTTTTCTCATCCGAGAAAATTTGGTATTTGGTTAATATAGATCTAGTGTCAATCCTGATTTTTATTGTAGCACATGCTGGTTTTGAATAGGCTCAAACTGAAGATTATTATGTTTTTTAAAGCCCCAAACCTTATTGTTAAATATATTTATGTAGTTTCAACTTCTTCCTTCAAATTTTACGCTAATATACAAGGCTTCTTATTCATGACTACAATTGTTAAATAGTTACAAAAGGGTCTTACATGCCGCGGTTGCAACTTACTGAGTTTTTGAAGTGAAACTTCTTTACGCACTGTAGGGTAAGTTCGTTTCTTGCGAGTTGCTATGTAACGAAATCATGCAACGGATGTCCCCCCTCTACTCGGCCACGTAGTCGAGTTCGTAGTGGGGATCGCTCGAGCGGTGAGCGCGCTTCAATGCAACGTTCGTTACAGGTATTTCCGGCATGTATAGTGTAAAATTTAAATTCATAGTGTACAAATAATACCATTAAACCAATTCCTTAACCTCTATCCCGGTATGTTTGTGTGTTTGAAGAAGTTTCACTTCAGTAGCGTGTTCTATAATTACACGTTGTATTTTTTTTTTGTCAGTATATTAAACTACACAGGTCATGATATTTATGCTTGTTTCAGTGGCAAGGAACATTGAACTTTCAAATTTTGATTAAAGTCTCGTTTCTGCGCTGTGCTTTCGAAGCGTTGTCTTATATGTAATAGATTCAAAATTTTGTTTTAGTCATATTTGTGCTCCTTAATCCTATTTTGTAAAGGTTGTTCATTACGAATTCTACGTTTTAATTTTAAATAGATTAACTACATTTACAAAAAGAGAATTTTAGAGAATTGGCAGATATTTTGATTTATTTTGTGTAGTTTGTCGTTTGTAAAATGAAACGAAATTATATCCAATTAAACCACATTTATCTCTAATCATGGAAAATAAATGCTTCGTCGTGAAAGATTAAGTAGGTAATCCTGTTCGTTATGCCGAATGATTAGACACTATTGCTAGTGATATAAACCGTGAATAACACCGTTTTGTGGCTTCGTTATTAGAGTTCAACAAACTGCTTATTGTAGTTCAATGGCTTCTAAATGTCTGATGATAATGGAACAACTAAGCTTCTGGTTTAAATTTCAGATGTCTTCTATCAGCTAATGTTGTTTTAACGCTGTTAAATGATTCACACATTTCCTCAATATAGATTTTGCATAAGAAAAGTTAACCCGTAAACAATACTTTGATGAAGGGATATTTTTATGTTTGGTTTTTTGGTTTGATTAGTATTTATGATCCAATCGATAATTAAAACTCATAAAGTTATGGCTTATACGAATTGTGTGACTTCAAATTGATAATTATTATTCATAGAAACCACTTGATGGAAAAGATTTGTTTTCTCCGATAATGCTTCCTTTTATTTGTCGTCAATTTTTGTAACTTGTTAATCAATTTATCTGTCTACGTGGAATTCAAATCGAGTAAAGATATAATCCATCCAACATGACAAATTGACGCTAGACTACTTGTTTACCGTTGATGATTTATTCCTTTGTTTTAAAAAAGCTTGACGTTCTATTGCAAAATGAAAATGAAAAACGCTTCCGGTGTAATTTGTTGTAATTATAATAGATTTGCGAAAAGTAAGATTTTTTCATGGACCATGTTATCTTGTATATAATGTATACATTTCGTTTATGAGGGGCACATTCAATATGGACCAAACACGTGTCTGTTTTTCAAAAATTAGTTGTTATTTCTTAATAGTCTTTTTGTTTAACCAATTAAACCTTTAGATTTTAATGGAAAGCATATTTTAGTTCCCTAGACAAAAATGTTCAGTTTCTCTTCAGTCTCTCAGAGCCTGTCAGCGTCTCTGAGAACGTCTCTCATAGTCTTTCACAGTCTCTCAGTTATTGCCTAGGTGTTTTTATGGATCTCTCACAGTCTCTGTATGAGATACTCCCACGATAAAAGATCAGAGATTCGAGTCTCTCACAGAGAGACTGAATGAATGAAACTGAAAAATTGAGAGACTCCAGTCTCTCGTAGAAAGACTGGGATCTCTGAAATATGTTGAAAATTTTAACCATGTCTATCGAGACACCACTTATCGAGAGATTCGAGTCTCTCGTTCGGTGATTCAAGTCTCTCGTTCAGAGACTGGATACGAAATGAGGATGTCTCTATGAGCGACTCTAGTCTCTCGTTCAGAGACGCTGAACAGTTTTTTTTTTTGACAGTTTCTCGACAGTCTCTCTCAGCGACACCAGAGAGACTCGATGAGAGACGAAGACTCGAGTCTCGCTTTCAGAGATATAATATGTAAGCATATATACGAGATTTGTTCAAAAAGGATTGCGAATTTTGATGATGATAACGCCCCTGCTTACACATGGTTGCTTGTGCGCCAAAATAACATCTACTAATGGCGCGGCCACCATATTCCCCAGATCTGGCCCCCCTGTGACCTTTTTTTGTTCCCGAAACTGAAGAGGCCCATGAAACGACGACGCTATACTACGATTGAGGAGATAAAGACACAAAAAATAATTTTTTGAAGTGCTTTGAGGATTGAGAAAAACGCTGGTACAAGTGTATAATATCTGGTAGGAATTACTTTGATGGATACAAAACAGATGTTCATGAATAAATAAATAATTTTTGAAAA
>NW_020438866.1:966469-981587 GCF_000699045.2 Agrilus planipennis | reverse complement strand
AAGAATAACTGAACACTTACATAATTAACAGATCTTTAATTTAAAAAGTATATGTTCAAGTAATTCTCCAACTTCCTCAGTAGAAAAAGCTGCAAATAATTAAATTTGGAAGTTTAAAATGCCTGATTTAATTATACACAGATATTAAATATTAATAACAGTGAGTAGAGTTTTGCATGAAAATTAGCCATTTGCGTATCTCTAATTTTTTTTATAATTTTTTTTGAAAAAGGTTGAAGTAAATGTACCTAAGTTAAAGCTATCTATCTATACCAATCAAAATGAATTTGAACCAGTTATTAAAATGCAGTAGGATATTGAGAAATTAAAAATTTTCAAAATAATAATAATAATGTGTTTGATAACAAACATGTGGAAGTCAAGTAGAATTTGTCCGGATCTGTTTGTAATCTTTGCACTTATTCGGACTTAACGAGTCGTCGCCTTAACATTACAGATATTGGATTTGCAAAAGTGGCATTATTTACGTCTAAGCAGAAAGCAAACACTTGTAATTACTCTAATGGAATAATCAAGCACTCTCGGTAAATAAAGGCCATTCATCCAATAAGGATTTGATTGATTACTTCCGTAAAGTAAACCACTTTCGTATCGGTCGTGCTGGCGGTAATTTGTCTTTAAGCATGACTAAATGGACTCTGTATCAACCACGTCACCGAATGCATTCGTCCTTTGGCTTACTCAATATAGTGATGGCGGCCCTTTTATTAGATACATTAGAATACAGAAACCCTATCAGTTTCAGAATAGGAAAGGCTCGTATCTCTTTGTTATTGATGTTGCTCACAACTCAAAACTGGTAACGAAATATGTAATACCTTTACTTAATTATTTCCATATGAAAATATCTCCTAGTTCTCTGATAACTGTCCTCAACTAACCAATATCTCTCAATATCTTTTGAACCATGCGTAACACCCTCAAAGACTTCAGCTTGTATTTATTGGATATACTTCCTTCTTATTTATATGAAAAGATGACTGATATTTGTAGGAATTTCCCTATATTCCTACGTTTGGCATAAAATGGCAATAATAGAAGAAGGGTTAATTTGAATCAGGGCCGTCTCTAAAGTTAAGGCTACCCCCGACAAACTGCTAAATAGCCGCCCTTAAAAATATTGGCTGTCGTGTATTTACAGATATAAAAAACCTTAATTTTTATTTATGCCAATGCACCTAATATCTACAAACAAAATATGTACCCTATAATTCAAAAATAAACAATGTAAATATCAATGAAAAAACCAAATAGATTTTCTAGCATTAATTTCTGCAAAAGTAGAAATTAAATCATTATAATTTATTGTAGTTGCCATCTCATTTTCTATTGAAATTGATGCCAATCCGCTGAGTCTATTTTGATCCATACTTAATCCTAAATAATTTTCTATTATTTTTAATTTGAAGAAGCTTCTTTCTCCAGAAGTTACAGAAACGGGTAGGGTCAATAATATTCTTAATGCTATTAGCATTAAGAAAAATTCTGGCCTTTACTGTGGGGGCTAATTTGTGGACTAGAAATTATTAGGTCTCATTTAAAATGACTTTTCAGGGATTTTTTCAAAGAGGAAATTTTTCCCTGGAATCATGGTAGTAGACTAGGTAATGATTTCCTGACCAGTGAACTGCATATAATACGAAAATAATAAATACACAATGCAATCAGACAGTGAAGGTTGTTTCTTATAAAAATGTCAAGGGTTATCAACGATGGTTTAGAATACTTTTGCATATATAATTGTACAACATAAACTAAACAGGCGGAAATGGTCAGCTCATCATACAGATGCCGACCCCGGCATCCCCATTTATAGGGTTTTATAAAAATTTTGGTTTATGTTATTTTCGTTTTCAGGTTTATTTTTATTACTCGTCCAAAATAATAAAGGAGTGATCTGTGACTATACTGAACCGCATAACAAATTTTTTTCTTAGTAAATTCTAAACCTTCAATCTAAAAAGTAAATCCGTGCCCGGTTTGGTCGCCCCTCCAAAAGTGCCGTCCCGGGCAATCGCCCAATCGCCCGGGTTATTACGACGGCCTTGCTTTGAATTTGATCGACTGTATTACCGACAAAAATACTTTCATTAGATCAAATGTTCACACATTTGTCGTACTACATTGTAGTTACCTCATGTAACTAAATATTACCAATAAAGATTTTCTAACTACTAATAGTAGGTAGGTAAGTATACACGTAGCTTTTGATATAAAGTATCGTTCAACATTATAGATTCAATTAACGTTTGCCAAAGGCATGCGATGCGCGTCTATCAATATTTGCATATTTAATATGTTAGGCAAAGATGCTTTGGCATCATTCCCCGGAAAGATACACGACCTCGTGCAACATCATCCGGGCGAATATTAATATGCAATAGCTAGGTAGAAAACTAAAGGTATGTCTTCATTTTTTGAGATTGCTCTTTCTCAAAACGTAACTGTGAGGAGCGTTGAAAATTTATTCATTGCAATCGATTGAGATTTACCTGCTTCAACCACATAGATTACAAAGAATATAGAAAGATGAAGTTAGAAATCAAAAGTAAAATCTTGAAGGAATTCAGTTACAATTAGTTTTTTTAAGTACTTTTGCTTAGTTTTGTTTTAGAATGACGTGTGTGCACATGATAACAACTGCAATAAGTGAAGCAAGATCAAAGACATATAGGTGTAGAGAAAGCAAAATTTAATTATTTTTCACTTGGTAAGAATTCTGTGGTTTAACATGGAATAAATATGACATAATAACTTCTAGTATTATCTTACTTTAGTATTAGGTCAACACCAGAACAATTACACCAACGTTAACGATCTATTGTGTCAAGTTTTATTTCATTGTTTGGTTAAAAACAATTTTAGCGCCTGATGAAATAAATTAAGCGTTTTCAGTTGCGGTTAAATTCATGGAGAAGGTGCATTCGTAGTAAGTAAATTACGCCGTTGTTTGTTGCGCGCTTAAAATACATTTTCGCACTACTGCCCGTTATTACCTGAGCAAGAGCTACTTTGTCTCCCTTATCAGCTCCGCAATTTCTAAACGTTTACTTCGCTTGTGACAACAGCCGTGCAATTCAAACAACTAACTGAATTGTCGGAATTGTAAAGTTAGTCGTTTTACAAACATAAATAAACGATTAAGATTGGCAGAAAGATACCAATATGGTGCCCTTACAAATAAATATACAAGGATTAATTCATATATTGCACAATAACGCTGGCCAAGGATAAATCCAAAACTGTTTGGTTAGACTAATAATAAAATAGTCTTGTGGCTGTTTCTATAATCAACTAAAAAGAAATTTTCGAATAGTTTTCGTGGTGAGAGACGGCAGCGGCGGAGGGAGAGAAACGGTGGACATAATGCGCAGCCACGTGGAGACCGGGGAATCCGCTAGAGTCCCGGCGGCGTGTGCTGTGCTCAGCTGTTGTTTTCTTATCTCTGCTCTTCGCGTGGCTGGGCCTCTATTTGCGGTCTGTGTAAAAACCAAATCATAATTTGCAGTAAACCTGTGAAACCGAAATGTGTGCTGGGACACATAGTGGAAGTGAACTGCAACGAACATGTGGAAAAACAAATGGCAACGGACAAGTGGAAAAATGAACCGCAACAAAATTTTTACTTCAAGTTTTACGGACAGGTTTTGAAATAAGTACATTAACTATCTGCCCATAAAACATGAAGTAAAAATTTTGTTGGGATTCGTTTTTCCACTTCTACTATGTGTCTGATTCTGATTATTAATTGGTATAGAGTTATTGTTTTTCTGGTGTAGTTCGACCATTTTTCACCTTTTCAATTCATCAGCTGTTTAATTATCTAAGCGATCGTATTTCGACCTTTTTGGAATAAAATCCAACAGTACGTACAAAGGTCGTAATGTTATTAAGATAAACTGCTTCCGAGATCATTTATTTTGATTACGGTGAACGTGGACCACCGGAAAATGCCTGGGCTCAAATAGAGGATATTTTCTTTCAAAACAAGGATATACGGGCAACTATGTCAAATTAAGCGCATTTAAATTCTCACGGAAAGGTGCTTTAAGTAAGCATTTAGAGGAAGTTTTTGAGACAATGAAACGCTTAAGGACACAAACTATAATTTAGAGCCGGTCCCCTTTAATACTCGCAAAATAAAAGGAAAACGAGTTGTGGTTGTGAGGTAAACGTTGGAAAATACGGTAACAGTTTTTTTTTTGCTAGAGGGAAACAAAACAGCGAGTTTTTGGAAACCAAAACATTTAATTATGTATAAAATTTGAAACGTACCGTTCAAAAATGATATGAACACTTTCAACTCTTGACCAATAACTTATCGAAATTACCAGACGTGGGTTGCGATTTCCACCGATTTGTTCTCATCAGCACGCCATATGTAGTCTCGATAAATTAGAAATTTCTCCGTAAAAGGAAGTTCAAAAATCAAATTACTGTCATATTGTCGCTATTGAGAGAAAAATTCACAGTAAACTAGTTTCACAAGTTCATCTCGAAGCTATCCACTTTGCATAGGTATCTATATAATAAATGTTTAGATTAATCTACCAGAGATAGCTCTCATTTTTTGTTTTGTTTTTATATATTAATTAGTATTACCGTTTTGTGAGAGGGAATTTTGTTTCCATTATAAAGAAACAAAGTCAACGACCCTGTATCAAATGCAATTCATATTTTCGTAATGGTTGTACTTTATTTATGGCGTGGACTATAGTTTGCAGACGATGTAATCTGGTGTTACTTGCTATGGTTGCGTCTCTTCTACCGGGATATTTATGATGTCTAATTAAACTTAAATACCAAACGGAAACTCTTCAGACTGCAACCCTAGTTAATTAACTTTTTTCATTTTCAGCCATTCTCCATTTAATGAGACAGTACAGAGAATTACGCATTTTAGTTCTTAACCAATTAACTTTTAAAATTCGAGCAGCTAAAAAATCTCCATCCGAGCTCCTAACCCTCATAACCATCATAATTCTTTTGTTAATTATTCTTTCCCTCTTTTTTCAAAATTGCTAAAGTTTTAACTTATTAAATTATTTCTTCGGGTGTATTTCCGGTAATTGTTCGAATATGGCAATTAATACACCCTGGTTTGAGAACATTACGCATGGGTGGCATAATCCTAAATTAAAAAAGATTCTTTCATTCCAAAATAAAGCTTTCTGTTACCTATATATCTGTAACAGCACACACTGTTGATTAACGAAAACATATTTCATTCCATATTCTTATTTAAATCTCATAAAAAGTAATTTAGAAATTTACATCAGAGTAACAGTTATACTTCGTTTAGTTTCTCTAGCGATGCGAATTTTAGTTTGACTGGCTAGAAAAGAACAGCACTAGGCCAGAAAAGAAAGGAGACAACTCTCGGCCAAACTCTTAACCGGTAAGGAGCGTATAGTCCATACAGTACTGCACGGAAAAATTGACCATTTTATCCACTAAAATTGCATTGCTCAAATATGTTGTTATTGTGCTATTATTGGTACCAATTACTACTGAAAATATCAACGAGATGTTTATTTATATTTGAAGACATATTAAAGGCTTTAACGCTTGTTTTCTGTTTTCGACTCGCACTACTATTCATGATTGAACAAAACTTTTGGCAGGTACTGTATGAAAAAGTATGTTTAATGAACAAGAGTCGAGAGTATAATGAGCTTTTTTCTCCCTACCTACGATTTTGCTAGCGCGCATCCAAGACATTGGAAGGAGCACATCGCTAGAGAAAATAAACTAATTATACTTTTAGTGTAGGCTAATAGTATTTTCGTTTCTTGTAAATCAGGTTTTATATGTAGCCTTCTCCCCCTTCCCGAAGCAAGTTCATTACTACCCCAAGAAAAGGTTCTAACGAATCACGACATGGATACAAAGTCTAAAAACATAGAAACCAAACACATTAAACCTACGTAAACTTGCAGCTATTAAAAATCCGCCCCCTTAGGAAAAATTTTAGTTACGCCCATGTCTACATGTAGTTGGAATAAAGAAACTGTTTTCTGTTGATTCTTAATACTTCAGTGCGTAACACAAAATGAAAAAGGGGGGGAATAACGCGTTCGTTTTCGTTTTCTAATTCTTAGATTTCGATCAGAGGGTTTTTTTTTATTTAATGGCGGTTCTAAAGACGTAACTGTGAGGGGCCATAAATAGCGGTAAGCAGTGGAAGATTTAGTGCAAAAGAAACCGAGATCTAAATATAAAAGTCACACACCGAGTAAATTCGATTTCGTCGGTAAAAGTTTGTGGTTAACACTTCTTTATTTACTGGAATCCCATCAATTTTTATCAGCCTCTGCCGAAAGGTTTTCACAAAGGGCGCTTACAATTCAATTTAACTGAAAAAGTTTGGACGGAACGCCTCTATACATTGCGGTTTTAAAACTTCCAACAAATTAGCGGCCACATTGTAACGTAGCTAATGCCACTCTCCTTTCCCCAAACGCCTCGTCCGGTATCTATATCCACCAGATTGGATAAGGTCGTTTTCAAACGAGTTATTATTCTTTACTGTCGGTGACCCCGGGCGTCGTCGGCCGGCGTCGATTTATTCGTGGCGCCTTCGGATTTAAACTTTTGCAATATTACCGCCATATTTCTCACTCAAACCACCTGTAATGAAAATTCATTGCTCTGCGTCTTTAACTCGCTACACCTTTAAACTTCGTAATGTAACAGCATCAACTCTTCAACACAATCAAAAGTCTACGAAAAGGTTCAAACCACAAAACATTTAACTCCAAAATGAAATTTCTACAAATCACTACAAGATTACTTCAGACAGTTTCGACACTTTTTGGCGAAATATTAGCTGGCAATTTTACGATGGCGATGGTGAAATTCTTGTTACAATTTGTAGGCAGCCTAACCTACTAATTACTTGCCTTGACGAAAACAAAACAATCCCGTAGGATTTTAGAAAATACTACAAATGGCGTGGGGAGCGCCATCTGTAATACGATGCTACATTTGAGGATTACGTATGCTCCAACAAGGTCCTTTTAAATATATGGATATCCACTTGCTGAAACTAATCCAGGGCGTAGCTAACCTCAACGTGATAGGCACGTTACCATAATCGAACAAAATAATTCGAAGTGGTCTGTATTCTGTCGAAACTGCCAGATGCGGATTGCGTTTTCGATCGTTTTGGATCTCATCAGCGCGTTGTAGGCAGCTCCGACAAAACACAGACCAACCTTTACCTGCTGTCTTAACAGCGTGTTTTAGAAAATACTACAAATGGCGTGGTGAGCGCCATCTGTAGTACGATGTAGTAGATATCCATATTTTAAAATGGACCTTGTTGGAGCATACGTAATCCTCAAATGTAGCATCGTACTATACGTAGAATACTGACCACTTCGAATTATTTTGTTCACCCGTAGGATTAAACGTGATTTGCTAATTTAATGCAAACTATCCTTAATTCTATAAATAAAGAATTTCTAATATTTCATTGGTTTTTTTAAGTGGTATATACTGTTGAAAAGGAATTCAGTATCTTATTATACTTTGAAAGAATTTTAAGTTTGATGCTTGATTAGAAGTTCAGAAATCCTTAGTCTTCTTCTTCTCCTAACGTTTGTCAAGTCGGAGCTAATCTAAGTTTTACTTGCCTTATCAGTTAAACAAACTCCAAAGTAATTAAAGTAGCTGATTTTGGAACAAGTACTTGTCGCGTTTTATGGTCTTCAAAGATAAGCTTTACCTATTGTAACAAAATTGCCCTAGTTCGCAAGACAAACACTTATTTTCGAACGGTCAAACACGATTAGCTACCTACCTAACAAAACATCCATTGAAGCTGCAGACCTTACTTGCTAACAACTTCACCATGATTAAAAACTCTCGAGAACAGGGGAAGAATTACCTAATTAAAAGATTCGTTAAATGAACAAAATCTCAAACGTTTGCTAGGTTGCATGGTTACAAAATAGTTTGCTGTTTAAAACGATATCTGACAATAATTATTGTTAACAAAAGAACCAAGGTAAAGGAGGGTAATAATGTCTTTATTGGTTATAGAACCGACACCAACGTTTCGACTCTTATTGGGAACCTTTATCAGAAGGATGGACATCACTTATTAGGTTCTTTTAGTCTTTTATTTTAGTTAATTATACAATGTTTATAAATAATCGGTGTCTGCAGTCGGTACATGTTCATGTACATGTAAAATATTAAAGTCCAAGAACACAATGTATTAAAATAATAAATAGATAAATAATTAAAAACTACACAAAAAGACAGCATAATGTATAAATAAAATATAACAAAGAAATGTATTGTAACATTGGCATATGGCAGTATTAGCATCTAGTAAGGAGGAGTTAGATAGATAGATAGCTTTAAATAAAATGGAAGCGGTACTGACAAAACAGTACTGTATGAAAATAAATAAAAGTAAAACTAAAATACTGGTATTCAAGGGAAGAAAAGGTAGGGAAAAAGCGAAAATAAAGATAGGAGATAAAAAATTAGAAGAAGTGGCTGACTTTAGATATCTAAGAAGTCAGATAAGTCAGGACGGAAGGAGTGGTAGGGATATAAGGCAGAGGATAGCGCAGTGCCGTACCACCTTCAATAAAAAGGAGCCACTTATATGCTCGCGAACGGTTATTTTGGAAATTCGAAAAAGGTTGTTAAAGGTGTGTTTGGAGCGCAGCGTTATACGGGTGCGAAATAAGGGCAGTGGGCGCGGCGGATAAGAAAAGTTAGAATCGTTCGAAATGTTGTATTATAGATCAATGATGAGGATAATGTGGAAAGAAAAGGTTAGAAATAAGTTAGGAGGAGTAGAGGTAGACCTAGATTAGATTACTGTTTGCAAATAGTTAAGCATGTGGGTTGTTCTAGTTTTAGGGAAATGCGAAGTTTAGCTCAGGATAGGAAAGAGTGGAGGTACGTGCCCAACCAGTCTTAGGACTGACTACCTTATGATGATGATATAAAAAGTGTCATGTTCATTATGCAATGCACACAGACATCCTTTTACCATTCAGAAACTTAAAAGGTAAACATACACATGAAATACCAACGTTGTTGTGTCACATTTTATGTTGTTTTCTCAACCGAAATCAAAGGTTTTGTAAAGATAAAAATACGTACCTGCTTAGTGCATTCCCTGTATTTGTATAGACACTTTTCTTTAAAGAAACCTGTTAAAGATTTCAAGCTTCAAACTAAGTTTTTCTTTAAACATGATGTGCTCCGTTTGCACTTTTATACTTTATGCACCTGGGTGCTTTTACAATATACGGTTTTATGCGTTTTTCATGAATTACGAAGCGAGCTAGACCAAATTCATATTAAATAATTTTTTTACTTTGTTTTTTTCAACTTTCAACTATTAATTTCAGAAGCAATCTCGAATACTATAAATATCATTTATTATTAGTTTAAAATGGTGCAGTCCGTTAAACTACTTATTCTGACCGATGAAATGATTGCGAAAAATTTATAAACGAATACAATTTATCATGTGGGTATATGAATCTTTATTATCAAAGAAAACACTAGAAACTTCAAGATTGTGGGAGCAAATGTTAATTTTTTAAATATTCCCCACATCAAATTTATAATCTGGAAAATAATTTTGAACTATTCTGTTNATTAATAATAGAAAAACATTAAAACTCATACTACAAGTATTATCTATGGGATATAACTTTCAGCTAGCTCTATTATTTATGAAAGACTAAATTCTTTTTTTTTTTTGATAATGACAAAAATAATTGTACTTTAACTATGATTTGTAAAATCTTTTGTTGAATTTTTATTTGGTTACTTAAAAATATTTCATCAAAAATACATCATAATTATGTATTACCGAAAATTAATTAATTTGATACCTAAAGAAAATTGTAGCGATTATGGTTTTCTTGATGGTACGACGACTTCTCGCCATTGAGAAATACGTTATGTAGGGTAGTAATCCTTCATTTCTAATGCTTGAAATGCCATGAAAATTACTATTCGGTGGGAAAAATTCCACCGCGGTCTTTTGCCCCTTCTTAATAAGTCCTGCGCTCATCTTGTACAAATAAAGACTTACGTGATGCGCTTCTAAATTTCCGAGACATTATGAAGAAACGTGACGAATGTCTGAGCTTCTTGCAATGGCATCTACGTCAACTGTCGGTGTCTTACAATAAAGGCTCCTTCGCCCACTTCCGTGTCCTTATTAATGTTTCCTATATTTTTCTGTCCAACTTTAAGATGTGGCCAAAACAAATGACAGCGAAATGCAGGCGTACATAAAAGTATATATACATACAATTATGCAGTTGTTTGTCATTTGATGAGACAAACAATAAATGTTTAGCTTCACAATTTTTAATTTTAAATCTAAGAATGTTGTTTTGGTTTCAACGCTATTTTCAATTTTATTATGTAAGAGAACCCGGCAGATACCTTCAAACGTAGATGAGATGATCATATTTTACAAAAATATAGGTAGTAATTGTTTTGTAGATTATGGTATAATAATAGAAGTTACCAGAAATTGAAAAAGTAGCAAACAATCACGAAATATTTACCAATGACCAAATAGACTTTAATATCCGTGGAGACAATTACTTAGCACCAAATATAAGCTTATCTTTCATTATACACTTATTGTAAAAGTACTTTTTGAAAATGGCATAAAAGGCCGATACAATAACACCAGTTTTAATATTAAATATTGTGAAAGTTGCTGTGTTATTTATTTTAGGTTTTATATTTATTGTATATAAATAATTTTGTGCTTATGTTAGTGTACACTTGCAAATACGCAAGCCTAAATAAGATTAATTAATTAGACACTGACGCAACCGCTTAATTTCACGTTCTGATTTTTAATGTTTAATTCCGAATATGTCAAATATAGTTGCATAACAGAAAAGTTTGTTTCCATTTCGCATCGTATAAAGTAAACAGGGTTAATCCAGTTTGCTTTCACATTACTCCCTAATTATATTTGGTTATTTAGATTTGAACGTTCACGTTGGTTATTCTTTCATGAACGCAATTTAATATGCAGCATAATGCGAATAGTGCATACCCATACATCAATTTATTGGAAATTATTATAAAAAAACAATTTATCGTGTAGGTACTGGCGTTTTTATCAATTTCTTTTTTAAAGAATACTTACTGCAGGATAGTTTATTATTCAAACTAGAGAATAGTTTATCATTAAATATATTCTAGATGTATTTTTAAGATGTGGGGTTATAGAAAGATGTAAAAATAAAGTGAATAGAAAAGGTCAGAAGTGAGGAGTTATTTGAAAGGGCAGGAGAGCAAAGAGTGCTATTTTTACATATGTATGTAAATAGACGTGGGATGTTCTAATTTCCGGGAATCGTGAAGTTTGGCTCAGGATAGGAAAGGGTTGAAGTCCGTTTCCATCTAGTCCTATGGTGATGTTATTTTCGATGTTCTTTTATTCTAGTTGCTTATTTTTTTTTTCTATTTTTTAAGAAGATTAAATTCGGAAAAGAAAAACTTTAATGGATTTCCTTTATTTAACGAAAGACAGGTTTCGAGGAAAAATGATGAAAGATTAATCAAAAGTAAAACGTACCGACACAGCTTGCAATATAAGATTTATTGACGATTGACCTGATGTAAATCTCAAATTTCATTCGAGCAGTTGAATGTGATATTTCTATCTTAAAAACGTCTCCAACGATAAAATTCCTCATAAACTTACAAACGCACTTGATTTTGCAGAAGTAACATATCCGATTCGGTTCTTTAGCTTGTTAAATATGTATTGGTTCCATAAAAACTACCTTCCCTTTACGCTATGTGAATTTATCACTCCTGAGATATTATTTTTCATTTCAACAACATCCGGCGTCAAGGCTTTCTTCAGAGATGAGAGACGTATTCAAAATTGATACACCTACATTTACATACAAAAGTACATACCTACAGCTAAATGTAGGCAGACAGGGTAGGTGTAATAAAACAAGAAAGGGAATTCATACATGATAAATCATTATTCAATACTCACGAAGAGATTTGTTCTTTAATAACTGGTAATTGTAATCCAAACTTAAACACAAAATAAAAATCATTGAGTTAACAATAACCCCTGTAATTTGTTCCTGGAATTACTGGGATTTTCATCAATAAACCAGTTTTTACATTTACGTTCTGCTTGTGGCTTCTAGCGGGAACCTTTAATTAATTTTTCTTCGGGTATATTAGCTAATAAGTCATTTATCTGTCGATATTATTTGCGCATACTACAATACAATTATTAATATTAAAGTCCATATTTGGTTTATACGATGTTTCCACAGTAAACAATTTAATGAAAGTTATTATTGTTGGGTTACTAAAAATGCTTAATAAACGATAATCCCTGATTGTAAGGAATTTTCTAGTATTTATTTTATTTATTTAACGGGTATTTATACAGTTATTTATTTATACGGTAACACTAACTAAACATTTAAGCTTTTGATTATTTATACTACACCATTTTATTAATGCTTATTTATCTCCATTATATTAATCAATATTCGCCTGAGTATTTATATTATTGATCAACTGTTCATATACTAATTCCGGCGGTCACCAAGAGGCTTAATTGTATTGTCTTCGAATCTTCCTCAACATTCTTCATTCTTCTCTAGAATTCCGGAACTCCTATTGTTAAGCAGGCAAATATGCGTCACTCAGGCTATGATTTATTACCTTTCGCATCTTTAATACAAAGGTTGCCGATCATCGGTTCCTACCTACGGCTGTCGGAAATCAATGTATTGATTACCACGTACATGCTTGTACATAACAACTTCGTCATGTCCATTATTACGAAGCATTATCCGAGTCTAATATTTGATTTCTAAGTTAGTTTGAAAATATTACTTTTTGTTTGAGTTGAAATGTCACATTCGGTCTGGAAATTGTTTGGCTTGGGTCGAGAATCCTTTACAAATATGGAGTATATGTCCGTCGTTTTTGTTTTTATTAGTTATTGACAAAGAGAGCTACAAATCCCAACTTGTTGGCGGATGGCTTCTTAAAATAAAGAATCTTTTATAGTCCTCCAATTTGGCTTTGTAGTCTTGAACTTTCCGTCCCCGCTCATCGATCACCAAGAAGCGAATAACGCCAGAAACCGAACGATCTGCTTTCAGACGGATGTATGCGAAAATCGTCGTGTTACAACAGCAAATACACGAGGGGGAGATGACTCGTTCATTGATCTAACTTTTTGATTAAAACAGAACGTTTATTGCTTCCAGCTCGAACCTTGTCGAAAGGTAAAACATATAAGAAAGAAAAGGACAAAAGGCTTTGACATGTGCAATGTGCCGCAAATCGCTGTTTTGAAATTTCAAAGGACACTTCCAGTTTAAATGGAAATAGATATATTAACAAGGATAAAATGCTGAATACACAAAAATAATTAGACTGAGAACATAACGTGAAATGATATTTTCCGAATTATAGTGTATAATGAAAATTATTTAAACTATTCCTGTGAAAAGTGGACAATGAAACATCCTTTTCAAGGATATTTAACACTTTCATTCACTTTATATTGAAATCTGAAGTCCAGGGCGTTTACAGTCGACGATCAAATCGTAATTGAAAAATTAAAGAAGGATAACGAAACGTTAAATTGAAAACTCGTGCGAGTTCAGTAATCATAATAAAATCAATTAATCGTCACATTCTCCTCTTAATTGATGTTTTAACGTTGAAAAGTGTTAATTTTAGAGAGCAATAAACGCTAGTTATGAGTAAAACTCGGCTGACGATTGACGTGCTTGGCGCCGATGTCCTGCGAGGATTACACAATCATAAATTTTATGGACCTTTAGGAATTTGCCCACTGGCATTGTTTAGAAGCGGAATTTCACGATATATATTTGGTCTTTCAGATTGTATTTTCACTGACGATATTTATTAGTGCCAGGGGTAAATTAATTGAGCAGTACACATCGTCCTTTCGATAGGTTGGTAGGTAGGTACTACCTACTCGTTCTCCCCTTTCAAAGAATCCATCACATTCACTACCAATGAAATATGTTCCTCTCCTCTCAGTCGGTTACGGTGTCGTAGATACAGCTTATCGATTCTCTGCTAAATGTACCCTGAAAACGCGATTTCTTGAGGAATTTCTTCGCGAATTTACATTCCTTCGTGCCACAAAATGACACACGAACAAATGGCATACGTAATTAAACTTCCCAGTGGATTTTTCTTCTTAAGAACTGACATTTGCTATAGAGACGGCATACAAACGAGTTTAATGGAAAATGGGTTTTACACATTGCCCATCTTTGCTAATTCTAATGAACCACAAGGCATTTGAATCTTATTTGTCACTATTTAAATATTAGGTGTCAATAATATTATACTTACATCGAAAGATGAATATCTAAATTCATACATAAGTATACTATCACTTTTTAAATATAAAGGGTCGTTTGACATCAGTATTTAAATATAAAGGGCTAATACAGTAGAACTTTGATAAGATAAAGACCAAGGGAAACGTAAAATAATTTGAGTTATTGAGGTTTTTACTTACCAAAGGTTTAAGTTTAAGCTTTAAAATTAAGGATTTCCAGTGACTTACTAGACTATTCAGCTTTTTCCTTTAGTATAGGTCCACTAACACTAATGTTTTTACATACTTCTACACTGTCTAAACCACGTAAACACCAAGCATTTTTCTAAATTAGAAAATTCAGCAATTCTTCTTCTTACATAGAAAACTTTCTCCCGATTCAAACCACTTTTCACTGCCTACAGAGGTGCGATACCCAAATTATTCGTTTAAGTTATAGAGGGTTTTTATATTCAGTAAGGAACACAAAATTTTATGAATTTATAGACATTATTACGTCATCGAGGTTTAAGTTATCAAGGTACTACTGCAGTGGTTTCCAACCTTCTTACACCTGCGCCCCCCTTTAAAAAAAATGTTGCGCCCCCTTAATTTTTCTAACAATATAATTTCATAAATGCTAAACTGATACTATAATTTATTTAATGGGCTGCAAAATAATATACAATATTATGTAAAAATATACATAAAAAAATAATTATTTATTATAAGAAA
>NW_020438866.1:951359-966441 GCF_000699045.2 Agrilus planipennis | reverse complement strand
ATCTAGGTCGTCTACCTCTACCCCTCCTAACTCCTGTTTCTGCCACTAATATGTCTCTAACTAGACCTTCATGCAGAAGGTGTCCTACCAACCTATCTCGCCTATTTTTTATTATTGACTTCCATAGAGTCCTCTGTTCTCCTATTCTTTCCAATACCTCTTCATTTCTAACCTTTTCTACCCACGATATCCTCATCATCCGCCTATAACACATTTCGAACGCTTCTAACCTTTTCTTTTCCACCGCTCCCACTGTCCATGTTTCGCACCCGTACAACGCCGTGCTCCAAACATAATTATAAATTATAAGAAATAATAATTTTCGCGGCGAGGATTGTGGATTACGTATACCTATTTTGCTGATTCATTTTTTTGACACCTATTCGACTTTTTTGGTTTGTATTCAAAAATGATATTTTGGAAACAGCTGCATGCCCCCCTTGCAACAGTCTGTAGGTTGGAAACTACTGTTCTCCTGTATTACAATTTATATTACTATTTTAATAAAGTTACTATAGCACTGCAACCACACTAAATCCTTATTATGTACTAATATTCCATTTTGCCATCCTGTAGATTAAGGGCGTTGTTTATTTTTTTAAGAGGAAAGTGGTGGAGAAATAATAAATATTAAAGTGGTAAAATTAACGTGCGTTTTTCATAACAGAAGTAGTTCATTCATCTTGTGTAGCGGCGCATTAGGAGTCGGATTCTGCTACATGGGAGAGTAAATATTTATCCTCCCGTCTGTTCTCCTCTCCTTCAAGCACTTAACGATCAGACAGCGATTTGTTATGCTCTTACGTACATATATTTATTGCCTTGGTAAAAAAATATTTTTTTTTGAGAAAAATCAATCATTTTCCATNACCTGCGCACCCCTTTAAAAAAAATTGTTGCGTCCCCTTAATTTTTCTAACAATCTAATTTCATAAATACTCAACAACTGATATTATAATTTATTTAATGGCTACAAGATAATACAATATTATGTAAAAATATACATAAAATGGATGGATGTTTTAGCATTTGTACCCGAAAAATTCGCGGCGAGGATTGTGGATTACGTATACCTATTTTGCTGATTCATTTTTTTGACACCTATTCGACTTTTTTGGTTTGTATTCAAAAATGATATTTTGGAAACAGCTGCATGCCCCCCTTGCAACAGTCTGTAGGTTGGAAACTACTGTTCTCCTGTATTACAATTTATATTACTATTTTAATAAAGTTACTATAGCACTGCAACCACACTAAATCCTTATTATGTACTAATATTCCATTTTGCCATCCTGTAGATTAAGGGCGTTGTTTATTTTTTTAAGAGGAAAGTGGTGGAGAAATAATAAATATTAAAGTGGTAAAATTAACGTGCGTTTTTCATAACAGAAGTAGTTCATTCATCTTGTGTAGCGGCGCATTAGGAGTCGGATTCTGCTACATGGGAGAGTAAATATTTATCCTCCCGTCTGTTCTCCTCTCCTTCAAGCACTTAACGATCAGACAGCGTTTTGTTATGCTCTTACGTACATATATTTATTGCCTTGGTAAAAAAATATTTTTTTTTGAGAAAAATCAATCATTTTCCATTATAACAATGACATTATGCAAATAAGCCGTAGGTATATTTTTCTCCAAATATATTTCATTAAAAATGTCTCAACATCAGTATGTAACATAAATATATTATTTTGTAGACTTGTATCGAAACACACTTAATTTCTGTAGTCACAAATCATTACCTTTTCGTATTTATCACGTCTTCGTATGACTTTAAGGTTCTTCTTTGCAAAAGTCTAAAATGGTTCTGCTGAACCATTGACGTATGTAAATTGGTTTGTTTGAAGCGCAAATGATGTAAAATTTGAATAATTTCATATTTACTCTGACTATAGAAGAAACGTTTTGTATGGAATTTCGGGTTTTCGTGTTTTATTTAGCCTAGTTCCAAAGAGCTTCTTTAAATTTTCTTGTATGATCAAGAAATTAAAATTTAAATCAAAATTGCATTAGTTTTGGTTAAAATGAGCAATTTAGGCAAATATTAACTTTCTCCCTTTGTTGGTGTAGGTAACACATCTGTTGTGCAAAGTTTGTTTTCGAACACTTTCAGTGCTTTCTCTTGTTCTTAACTCGACTGTGTCTAATTCGATTATCTATTCAGGCTTTTAGGTGAGAGATTGGATAAACAAGGGTCTGGCTGACGACCTACCTACTTGTCTCCATCAAGGTCCTTTCCCTTGTTTTCGGGCCCACTGATATGTCACTAAGGGGTTATTAAACACCTCTGTCATCCTGCATTATTGGAAATTCATGACTTTCTTTAAATTTAAATTTCAGCCAGACGAAACTTTTATAACAACTTAATATGAAGTCACATTAATTAATGTATAATCTATATTCAGTAGCCAAATAGTGATATTTTACGTACCTATTGGGATCCGTCAAATGGGCATACACCATCTGGTGGCAAAATTTATAACTCGAATGAGGGAAAAATTTACATAGGAACTGTGCACGCAAATTGTAAAATTGTTTATTAAAATAATAAAACACGTTAAAAAAGTAAAAATTTTTTTGATGATGGAGTCGACGAAGTTTTCTTCTAAAGTTAAATCAAATAAAAAGTTAATATGTTCAGTGAAAAGCTGCAATAGCACTTCAGACATAGATCTTCACTCTTCACCTACATTAACTACTTTCCAATAAAAACTAACCGTTTTATATATGTAAAAAATATATTCGGAAAATTAGAGAAAAAAGTAAACTAATAGAAGCTTGGATGAAAGCAGTAGGTATCAAAGAAGTGAATTCCGGAATAAAAATTTGTTCACGTCATTTTAATGCACATGATTATATTTCAGCAAGTATTTACCATCAGCCATAACCTTAATATTTAAAACTAGAATCATACTAAAATTATAAAGTGAGAAATTATTTATTCCTGTGTAATTGATTTAACACAATTCTAATGATACGATATAAGTATTTTGAGGTTAAGAACCTACCTGCTGCAATACAACAAAGTTGCAATAATGTGTTTGCAACGTTCTCTTAAATCGGCTTTGCACGTGCAAGTCATTGATATGATATTGCTTAAATCACCCAGAATCACCTCACCAATTATATAACGTGAATCACTTTTTAAATCCGAAGTTTGTAAAAAGTAGGCAGTAAACTTGACGGAATTTGAAGGCTAGCTTCCGGATTTGTTATTTCCGAATTTTATAATGTGATTGGCATTAAAAACACGCTCACCTTCAACGAAATTTCCTTTCCGAGGCTTTGTGTCAGCCCAATCACATATTGTGTCAATACTTATCATTTTATCGTAATTTAAAAACTTGGAAATTGCACGGTACACTATAGGAACTACGATAAATTTTCCCTAATCGGCGCCATGTTTTTAGGCCCCTCCCATTTGACGGATCCCAATATTCTGTTAATTTAAGTATGATAACATGATAAGTATAACAATATTTAAGTAGAACGAAACCGCGTAGGGACGTTATGAAGATATGGTGTCGCAAGGGTTGGCGCTGTTGTACATTCGGGAAAAATTTTGAGGCGAACATTGTAATTAGGTAACAATTGCAATTTCTGATAGCGAAAGGTTAAATAAACTTATGCATTCTATTAATAAAAAAGGTAATGTCTACTCAATTATTGTATAGGTACATATATGTAAAGTGACTCCTGATTTTTTTTCAGTCTAATTTTATCAATTTAATGCTATAGATACGTTCGGCATGTTTAACTTTTATTAAAGATCGAAACTGACTCAGATGGCCCTAAACAATAGCTACAGGTAATAAAATAAATTGAGCGGCAGGCAAATTTTTCACAGTCGAAACAGTTTTTTATTGCAGTACGATATACAAATGGCAAACAATAAACTAGTGCCATATTTAACCCGCGGCAGATAACGGAGCATGGCCGCCGTATTGAGTCGAAAATTATTTCTATGCAGATATCGGCGTACAGATTGCATTTCATTCATATTAACGGAATTGCCAATAATAATCACCGATAAGGCACGAATTACGACTCGCTCAAACCGCCGTTTTATTTCTGGAACGTTGCCAATACCGACGTCGGCGTCGGTCGCGTCGCGTCGCCAGAAGAAAATTTAGATGCGGACGCGCTCGACCGACTTGTTTATCGGAATTTTCATAAATGCAAAACGTCATTATCTTTAAATAAATTAACGGAAATAAAGCATTTATCATTAAAAAACGATTAGAAAGAGGAAGAATTACAGCTTCCTTTTAGAGAATGTACGATTTTGAGAAATTCCCTAAAATAATCGTGCCTAACTGATTAAACATTTCTTAATTAACAGAAGTTCGAATACAGATAACTTCCGAACAAATAACTCATTGGATTTTCACCGTATCTCACATCAAATGATACCAAAAAAAAGGTCAAAACAATGCTCTATTTCATGTTTAATTGATAACTAATTGAATGTAAACAATAAGACGTTAGCGAAGAGACTCAAAGATTGAAACCTAACTATACTTCGTTTACTTTCTGTAGCGATGTGACCTTCAGTTTGACCGGCGCAAAGTAGAAAAGAACAGCACTAGGCCTGAAAAGGAAGGAGACAACTCTCGGCCAAACTCTTAACCGGTGAGGAGCGTATAATCCGTACAGTACTGCACGTAAAAATTGACCATTTTATCTACTACAATTGCATTGCTCAAATGTGCTGTTGTTGGTATCATTTACTACTGAAAATATCAACGAGATGTTTATTTATATTTGAAGACATATTAAAGGCTTTAACGCCTTTTTTGGTCTCTCACTACTATTCATGATTGAACAAAACTTTTGGCAGGTACTGTATGAAAAAGTATGTTTAATGAACAAGAGTCAAGGGTATAATGAACTTTTTCCTCCCTACCCACCCATTCGAAGGCGCACATCGCTAGAGAAAGTAAATGAAGTATACTTACGCAAACTGTTGTGAAAATGATGGAAAATTGAAGAAGTGAATCCACCACCCCCAACAGTTTATGACCAAGGAGCTCAAAATTAGTCAGCTAATAACAAAAGCAATCATATCAAGGAAACACTTGACGAAAGAAAGGAAGCAAAGCAAAAGTTCAAAAATTGCCAGGCGGTTCCTTCATTTTCCAAATGAAAAAAACATTGGGTATTATTTAATGAAATGTTTGGAATTTATTTTGTTCTAACTACGTTTACTGAATGATTTCTCTTTATTATCAGAGAACGCCCACCGCATCATTAATTTTAAGTTTTAAGTGAATTTTTTAAACTTCATAAAAAGCTAGTGAGTCTGCCAGTGATAGATTGCCAAATAAAACTATTTTATTTTCCTCTCTCGCTGTAATGACCCTTATAGTTTTGTTTTTTATTCACCAATCCGCATTTTGTTGTTCTCCGGAACTGAACGATACATTAAACTACTTCTTTTGAGCATCTGATAAAACTTTATACGGTAATAAAAGTTCAAGTCATTTGATTAAGACATTACATTTGACCGGAGAGTAGATTGAAAAGCTTACAGTACAAACTACAAAATAAAAGGAAATTTATCTAAAGGTTAACTGTAAGTCACAGTGAAATATTTTTTTATAGCTTTTCCTAGTACGTATTATAAGATCATTCGATAAATAATAAATTGCTTTTTCATGAATCCACTCATGATAGTATGAATAACTCTGATTTTTAATTAAGTTATTTCTGTAAGCGTATTTCATCAACATAAGGTCGTCAGTCTGGTTGGACACGTACCTACCTCCACTCTTTCCTATCCTGGGCTAAACTTCGCATTTCCCTAAAACTAGAACAGCCCACGCCCTTAACTATTTGCGAACAGTAATCTAATCTAGGTCTACCTCTACCCCTCCTAACTCCTGCTTCTGCCTCTAATATGTCTCTGACTAAACCTTCATGCCTAAGAAGGTGTCCTACCAACCTATCTCGCCTATTTGTTATTGACTTCCATAGAGTCCACTGTTCTCCTATTCTTTCCAATACCATTTCATATCTAACCTTTTCTTCCCACGATATCCTCATCATCCGCCTATAACACCCCATTTCGAACAATTCTAACTTTTTCTTTTCGGCCGCTCCCACTGTCCACGTTTCGCACCCGTACTCCAAACATACGTCTTTAACAACCATTTTCGAATTTCTAAATTAACCGTTCGCGAGCATAGAAGTAAACGTATTTAGTAAGTAAAAAAATTGGAAGCCAAACCGTTAAACATTGGTTGAGGTGACGAATATAGAATATTTTGTTCGATGTGCGTAAGTTTTATTTTAGTACTAATACATAGCCAATTTATGAAGATAACAAACTTACTTTTTTCACAAAAACAGTTCGAAAAAGTTTATTTCTTGTTGCCGTAAGTTTTACATCCATTTCGATCTATAAAATCGTATGTGTACCGTCTTCTAGAGTCCACACGTTTAGTCCTTCGCTGGTCTTTGTCTGTTTATTGTTTTGCGATTCTGAAATCAAAGCGAAACTTCTGCTTCTTGTGGCGAGAGAAAATCCACCCTTCCGGTGGTTCTATGTCATCCTGGGCCCTTTTATGAGCGGTTTAAGCCGAACTAGCGGCT
The DNA here is from genome assembly GCF_000699045.2 of Agrilus planipennis. NCBI lineage: Eukaryota > Metazoa > Arthropoda > Insecta > Coleoptera > Buprestidae > Agrilus > Agrilus planipennis. The sequence continues at coordinate 959,847 of NW_020438866.1, read as the reverse complement.
GCAAAAGCTGCTGCCTTTTTGATCTTGCCCCACTCACCATTCTCAGCAACTCTGATCCTGGTATTAATATGTAACAGGCCTCGTGGTCAACCACAAGCAGCTCTGTCAAATGGCAGAACATAAAAGCCTATAAAGGGACCATCGCCAACGGTAGCGGTTGCAACCCTCCTTGGAATGGATTAATTAGAATTCACCTGTGACCTCTAGTTCTCGTTACCGTCGAACCCTTTTCTCACGCAGTCTAATTACGCATCGGCTACCGATTTGAATAATATAGATCGAAATTAATCGATTTTATTGAATTGTCATTAACGGTCCGACCAATAAATGACCAGTAATTTGAGTATAAAGTAACCAGTTGTTAATTATATGAATATTTAATATTATAATGCCAAATTCGCATGGAAAGAGTGAGAATTTATTATTTTTTTCTCGTTTTGAGTAATTAGCACATATTTATTTTAAGCAAATTTTGCGGTTACAATACATATTAAAAACTACATTTTTAATATTTTTCAGATAAAATGGAGTAGCAATATAAGAAAGATAAATTCAGATATTTACCAATCCTGGATTACCTACCTACTCATGCCAGAGTCCACAGGGAAAGCTTTTCTAGTAAGTTAATAAATAACAATTTTATATTATAGTAAATTTAAGGCTGTAATTTTGATAATTGAACAATAGCATGGTGTACATATTGGTGTATATTTATTTATTTCGAAATTTATTTATTTCCCCTCTCTATGTAGCTAACATAGTTCGATTTTCATTACTGGTATGACTTCTACACCTTTAAGTAAAAAATTGTTTTACCATCAGTGTAAACAATTTAAAAGGTGAACGGTTGAGACTTGATGTTCTTTTGCCTTCTGCAAACTTTTCCGCGGTATTTTCTTGAAATTCCATTGGGTAACGATTATGCAGATTAAGATTTACACCATCTCTCAATTATGAGCGCTTCAGAAGATAATGAAAACGGATTTCACTTTAAGAAATTCAAACTTTGTGTTATTTCGTTAAATGTCGGAGTAAATCTCTTCATTTCCTTTAAAAGGAAACGAAATTAACATATCTATCTCCCTTTTTCCTTAACAGGAAAAGGAATTAACTTTTTCCCTTATTCGTTAATTTAATTTAAATTTTTGGAAATGCAGTCAATTTATCTTCTCGAATTTTATGACATATAAATGTAGGCACGTTATATAAACATATAAAGTTGAACTTAACTAACGCTATCAAATATTTTATTTGAAAATGCATTTCGGTCAGCTTCTATACGTAACTTTATTATGGTGCGTCTTTATTTAAAGTTGTTTCTCTAAACTAATGTTTAATAACACGAAATGATCTTTGAATTTGTTAGAAATGTAACAACGTAAGTGACCTGTGCTTCATCTAGTACTCGGCCTAACGAGAGTATTGTGAATGGTCTTACTGCATATGGGTGAGTTGTTGTCCGGGCTGATGGGCCGTGGTCTGTTGGGTTGTTTTCCCGACGTTTCATCTACAATTGTTGTGGACATTTTCAACAAGTGCTGTTGTCGTCGTTTCGCAACAGAGAAGACTTCGACATCGCCCCTGAAAATGTCCACCACAGTTGGGGATGAAACGTCGGGGAAACAACTCAACAGACTACGGCCTATCAGCCCGGCCAACAACCCACTTATATCCGACGCCGGTCGTGAAAGTCTATAATTAACATCGGTCTTATTGCGGTTTGATTTTTTTAACTATAAAGAAGAAATTGTCGCTTTAGAAAGCGACCAACGCACCTTGGGATTATCCATTGACCATTGCTAAATATTAAATCACTGAAGTAATATCTTTGGCTCGGTAGTTTGAACGTTGACGTTAGATGGCGACGTGTTTTTCATTTTATTAGGACGATGTGTCACGGTAGTGAGCGTAACAATTTAGAAGGTGATGTAACGAGTTTGGGTGAACGACAAGTTCTATAATCTTGTATCGTGCACGTCCCATTTCAAGACAAAGTAATTCCTGGCAGCTTTTGTTGAATGCAACCTTAATCCTATCCCCGCTGAAATCTCAAATCCTAAGTTACGTCGCCCGATGTGCTACAGGCGTCATTGTACGTCGTCTTGTTTATTTGCGTTGATTTATGGGTCGTACTGGCTCCGACTCGGATTGCAAACGTGCCTCAACAATGGTATACTAGCACCAGAAAGCCTGTTCTGACATTATGAACCGCAGTTTCATCATTCTGCACTTACACCGACATTTTCGCATGCATCGCTTCAGACTTCTGATCTCTGCCACACAACTGCCGGTGGTTGGTTCGAAACGTTGACTGAATCATCAACCATTCACATAACGGTTCGACAGATATCTACCAAAGGCTTAATCAATAGTCTACATACATACACAAAGGCTTGCTCCATATCTATACATCCAACACATCCAGTTCATTTATTGTCCTCCTCACTATTTTAAAAACAGACATGTGAAATAGTTCATCTCGGTTTCCTCTCTACTATTTTTGTAGATTCTCCCCTTTTGTAAAATTTTCGTGACATTTCTCTACCGAATAAGTCAAAGTGACTGTATTTTGAAACAGTATACGGAGCGGAGGCTTAAGTTTTTTATCACTCGAGGCTCAGCAGTTTCAAATCCGGAATTAAGAACGTTATATTATTGTTTTAATGAAAGCTTTGCAAAAGCGGGTTAAGCTTTTGATCTCGTACCAAAAAGAGATTAATTCACGGAACAGTTAAGCTGCAAAGAAAACTCTAACGCGAATACCAGCAGCATCTGAAACTTTGAAAACTTTATAGGTAGCTTGTTGTTTTGTTTATATTGCGGTGGTAAATAAAATTATGAACCCGCCAGTACGAATAATTTATTTGGAATTAAAGAACTGAAACGACTAATGGGTAGGTACTTAATTTAATTACTTATCTACAGTTCGTAACTTCTTTATTATCAAGAACATTCACCGTTTACAGTATGTAACTATACAGTTTTGTGAGAATTAGAATAGTCCAAATAATAGTTGAATTTAGAAAATACCACAAATGGCGCGATAAACGCCATCTGTAGTACGATGGTACATTTTAGGATTACGTATGCTCCAACAAGGTCTACTTGTGTGGATATCTGCTTGCAGAAACGAATCCCGGCGTAGCTAACCTCAACGTGATAGGTATGTTACCATAATCGAATACAATAATTCGAAATGGTCTGTATTCTGTCGAAACTGCCAGACCCGGATCGCGATTTCGATCTTTTTGGATCTCATCAGCGCGTAGCAGACAGCTCCCACAGAACATAGACCAACTTTTACCTGCTGTCCTAACAGTGCGTTTTAGAAATATAGACCACTTCGAATTATTTTATTCGATTATGGTGACGTGCCTATCACGTTGAGGTTAGCTACGCCGGGATTCGTTTCTGCAAGTAGATATCCACACAAGTGGACCTTGTTGGAGCATACGTAATCCTAAAATGTACCATCGTACTACAGATGGCGTTTATCGCGCCATTTGTGGTATTTTCTAAAACGCACTGTTAAGACAGCAGGTAAAAGTTGGTCTGTGTTTTGTCGGAGCTGTCTGCGACGCGCTGATGAGATCCAAAAAGATCGAAATCGCGATCCGCGTCTGGCAGTTTCGACAGAATACATACCACTTAGAATTATTTTAATAGTTGAATTGTTTCGACAATTAATTTCTGTACGTAAAAAGGTGTAACCTAATCGAGTCAACAAGATAAAGAAAATCGCATCTTGGTTAGGTCCGAACATTTTTCTGTTTCACGTCCGACTGCAAAAAGTAGTCGAGGGTTAAAGTTCCGCCAGCAATTTCGATCTGGTATGTGGGTTGTCGAGAGTGGCAGGGTCTCGAGTGGCGTTGTCGTCGTTGCCGCATTATGACCCTGCAACGCCCTGATAACTGGTGATTGGCGTCGGAATGGACGTCCAGATACCACTACAGGCAACCCGATTGTTCGACGTATCGCTCCAGAATTCCGAACGAGCGCTGCTTTCTTTCTGTCAACTGAGGGTTTTAGAGGGCAACGAATGTCCACTTGATTTATCGGAGACTTTGCAGTCGAGAATTTCTTACTTACATTTAAAACTTGTTAGAATTCTTATAGTAGACAGGTAAAACATTAAAAGAATATAGTTTATACTAGAAGAACAAATTTGTTCTATGTTTTTAAGTTTAAAGGTATAATGTCTAAAAAGAGGCAGTGTATCATAATCATATTAAATAAATATGCTCTTTTGGACGTTGTTCGGTTTGGCCTTTATATTACTATTTTAATAAAGTTACTATAGCACTGCAACCACACTAAATCCTTATTATGTACTAATATTCCATTTTGCCATCCTGTAGATTAAGGGCGTTGTTTATTTTTTTAAGAGGAAAGTGGTGGAGAAATAATAAATATTAAAGTGGTAAAATTAACGTGCGTTTTTCATAACAGAAGTAGTTCATTCATCTTGTGTAGCGGCGCATTAGGAGTCGGATTCTGCTACATGGGAGAGTAAATATTTATCCTCCCGTCTGTTCTCCTCTCCTTCAAGCACTTAACGATCAGACAGCGATTTGTTATGCTCTTACGTACATATATTTATTGCCTTGGTAAAAAAATATTTTTTTTTGAGAAAAATCAATCATTTTCCATTATAACAATGACATTATGCAAATAAGCCGTAGGTATATTTTTCTCCAAATATATTTCATTAAAAATGTCTCAACATCAGTATGTAACATAAATATATTATTTTGTAGACTTGTATCGAAACACACTTAATTTCTGTAGTCACAAATCATTACCTTTTCGTATTTATCACGTCTTCGTATGACTTTAAGGTTCTTCTTTGCAAAAGTCTAAAATGGTTCTGCTGAACCATTGACGTATGTAAATTGGTTTGTTTGAAGCGCAAATGATGTAAAATTTGAATAATTTCATATTTACTCTGACTATAGAAGAAACGTTTTGTATGGAATTTCGGGTTTTCGTGTTTTATTTAGCCTAGTTCCAAAGAGCTTCTTTAAATTTTCTTGTATGATCAAGAAATTAAAATTTAAATCAAAATTGCATTAGTTTTGGTTAAAATGAGCAATTTAGGCAAATATTAACTTTCTCCCTTTGTTGGTGTAGGTAACACATCTGTTGTGCAAAGTTTGTTTTCGAACACTTTCAGTGCTTTCTCTTGTTCTTAACTCGACTGTGTCTAATTCGATTATCTATTCAGGCTTTTAGGTGAGAGATTGGATAAACAAGGGTCTGGCTGACGACCTACCTACTTGTCTCCNGCGGCGGAAAAGAAAAGGTTAGAAGCGTTCGAAATGTGGTGTTATAGGCGGATGATGAGGATATCGTGGGTAGAAAAGGTTAGAAATGAAGAGGTATTGGAAAGAATAGGAGAACAGAGGACTCTATGGAAGTCAAAAAAAAATAGGCGAAATAGGTTGGTAGGACACCTTCTCAGGCATGAAGATCTAATCAGAAACATATTAAAGGCAGAAACAGGAGTTAGGAGGGGTAGAGGTAGATCTAGATTAGATTAATGTTTGCAAATAGTTAAGCATGTGGGCTGTTTTAGTTTTAGGAAAATGCGAAGATTAGCTCAGGATAGGAAAGAGTGGAGGTACGTGTCCAACCAGTCTTACGATTGACGACCTTATGATGATGATGAAAATTCAATTTTATTTAAATTAAATCGAACACGTGTTTGTATGTGTAGTTGGACACATTATTCGCTAGTTTATCTGATAAATCGGGACAAATCGCCGATCATATTAGTTTAAAATTCAACTGACAAAGTGCTAGTCTCATCGTGACGCCGATTTTGCAAGCCTTTATCAGGTTTGCTTTGCGAGACACTCTACACTCTACATTCAATTTTGTTGAGTGGTGGCATCTGTTTCGACGAAACTCCTCTGTCTCCTCGGCATCTCGATTTGCACCGTTCGTTCTACTAGAGCGCGGCGCCTTCTTACGGTAATTTAATTTTTTCAAATGCCGACAACGACGACAACAAGCAATTTTCACGACACAATTTTATTGTTTGCGCTAGAGTCACTTAACGCTCATCCTTTTGGACGTTTTTTCTCGTTGACTCACTTAATGAAATTTCCGATCTCGTATACCAAAACGAACGCCAAAATAAAGTATTTATTTAATACCCGTTCTAACATTAATTTTTTTAAGCTAATTTCAGTCCCTCAATGAATTACACATTCAAGATGAAACTTCATAAGAAATATATTGTGTGACTGCACAAATGAATCTTTTTTAACTTACTAAACAGTAAGTTAGATACTAAGAAAGGTGCAACCATTACTTGAACTTACGATTGGAAACGAATAAAGAAAATATGGCCTCTTTCTGCTGCTTTTTACTTCATTCCTCTGCAAGTAATTTGATGCATGTTGAAAGTAAGTTTTACAATCGTACAGAAGAAGTACATTATTTGAAATACAAGAAAACATGCCAACATCGCACGTGTACTAGGAAAACGTTGAATCGGTTATTTCCCATTCCTTTTATGCCACCAGCATCGACTTTTATCATTATTTCGATTTATTTTTCCGACCATGTGTAGGTACATTTGTTGTGGAAGTGCTAGAGCTATTTTAACGAACGGGCTCGTTATCGTTTGTTATCGGTAACACAAACACATGTCGTCGGCAGGTGAACAATTAAAAGGAAAGAATCGATTACTGAGGTGGAAAAGGCTTTAGAAAAGTAAATGTGCACGAGTAGAGCAGAATTTTAATTAGAATTTACATTGCTGAACATCCATCGTGTCACTCACACAATAAGAATATTAGGCAATGTTTTGGGCTTGATAAATAAAACGTGAATCGATGCATCTTTATCATATAAATATCACAATTAATCAATAAGTTATTACTCCGTACAGGCATGTACGAGAAAATCAATACATCGATTCCCGGCGGCTCTTGAGTATGTCCGCAGGCAGGGACCGACAGATAGCCGACAACCATTTTGCCAAAGACGCGGACGATAGTAAATCATACCTTGTGTTGCATCTTTACATTACTATGTTTTATTTTATTTTGCATACTAATTTTATTATTGTCGGAAATTTTAAGTATTATTTTCTATTTGTATACAAATTCNAATTACTACTGAAAATATCAACGAGATGTTTATTTATATTTGAAGACATATTAAAGGCTTTAACGCCTTTTTTGGTCTCTCACTACTATTCATGATTGAACAAAACTTTTGGCAGGTACTGTATGAAAAAGTATGTTTAATGAACAAGAGTCAAGGGTATAATGAACTTTTTCCTCCCTACCCACCCATTCGAAGGCGCACATCGCTAGAGAAAGTAAATGAAGTATACTTACGCAAACTGTTGTGAAAATGATGGAAAATTGAAGAAGTGAATCCACCACCCCCAACAGTTTATGACCAAGGAGCTCAAAATTAGTCAGCTAATAACAAAAGCAATCATATCAAGGAAACACTTGACGAAAGAAAGGAAGCAAAGCAAAAGTTCAAAAATTGCCAGGCGGTTCCTTCATTTTCCAAATGAAAAAAACATTGGGTATTATTTAATGAAATGTTTGGAATTTATTTTGTTCTAACTACGTTTACTGAATGATTTCTCTTTATTATCAGAGAACGCCCACCGCATCATTAATTTTAAGTTTTAAGTGAATTTTTTAAACTTCATAAAAAGCTAGTGAGTCTGCCAGTGATAGATTGCCAAATAAAACTATTTTATTTTCCTCTCTCGCTGTAATGACCCTTATAGTTTTGTTTTTTATTCACCAATCCGCATTTTGTTGTTCTCCGGAACTGAACGATACATTAAACTACTTCTTTTGAGCATCTGATAAAACTTTATACGGTAATAAAAGTTCAAGTCATTTGATTAAGACATTACATTTGACCGGAGAGTAGATTGAAAAGCTTACAGTACAAACTACAAAATAAAAGGAAATTTATCTAAAGGTTAACTGTAAGTCACAGTGAAATATTTTTTTATAGCTTTTCCTAGTACGTATTATAAGATCATTCGATAAATAATAAATTGCTTTTTCATGAATCCACTCATGATAGTATGAATAACTCTGATTTTTAATTAAGTTATTTCTGTAAGCGTATTTCATCAACATAAGGTCGTCAGTCTGGTTGGACACGTACCTACCTCCACTCTTTCCTATCCTGGGCTAAACTTCGCATTTCCCTAAAACTAGAACAGCCCACGCCCTTAACTATTTGCGAACAGTAATCTAATCTAGGTCTACCTCTACCCCTCCTAACTCCTGCTTCTGCCTCTAATATGTCTCTGACTAAACCTTCATGCCTAAGAAGGTGTCCTACCAACCTATCTCGCCTATTTGTTATTGACTTCCATAGAGTCCTCTGTTCTCCTATTCTTTCCAATACCATTTCATATCTAACCTTTTCTTCCCACGATATCCTCATCATCCGCCTATAACACCCCATTTCGAACGCTTCTAACCTTTTCTTTTCC
>NW_020438866.1:946490-948273 GCF_000699045.2 Agrilus planipennis | reverse complement strand
TTGTTGGAGCATACGTAATCCTAAAATGTAGCATCGTACTACAGATGGCGTTTATCGCGCCATTTGTGGTATTTTCTAAAACGCACTGTTAAGACAGTAGGTAAAAGTTGGTCTGTGTTTTGTCGGAGCTGTCTGCGACGCGCTGATGAGATCCAAAAAGATCGAAATCGCGATCCGCGTCTGGCAGTTTCGACAGAATACATACCACTTAGAATTATTTTAATAGTTGAATTGTTTCGACAATTAATTTCTGTACGTAAAAAGGTGTAACCTAATCGAGTCAACAAGATAAAGAAAATCGCATCTTGGTTAGGTCCGAACATTTTTCTGTTTCACGTCCGACTGCAAAAAGTAGTCGAGGGTTAAAGTTCCGCCAGCAATTTCGATCTGGTATGTGGGTTGTCGAGAGTGGCAGGGTCTCGAGTGGCGTTGTCGTCGTTGCCGCATTATGACCCTGCAACGCCCTGATAACTGGTGATTGGCGTCGGAATGGACGTCCAGATACCACTACAGGCAACCCGATTGTTCGACGTATCGCTCCAGAATTCCGAACGAGCGCTGCTTTCTTTCTGTCAACTGAGGGTTTTAGAGGGCAACGAATGTCCACTTGATTTATCGGAGACTTTGCAGTCGAGAATTTCTTACTTACATTTAAAACTTGTTAGAATTCTTATAGTAGACAGGTAAAACATTAAAAGAATATAGTTTATACTAGAAGAACAAATTTGTTCTATGTTTTTAAGTTTAAAGGTATAATGTCTAAAAAGAGGCAGTGTATCATAATCATATTAAATAAATATGCTCTTTTGGACGTTGTTCGGTTTGGCCAGTAGCTGGTGGTAAAATTTAAATTGGATAATTTTGAAAGATTTCGAACCACGAACTTAAACGTCCTTATTAAAACAGCAGCAATTTAGACATTTCTTGGCGTTGTTCGTAGTAATTACCTACATACAGGAGTATAGATTGGTTAGCCTGCGAACAGTTTGATGTGCATTATAAACTTTTATTAAATATAGCCCACATATACTACTGTTGACCTTACAAAACCCTAGTGGATCAGGAGGTACCCATCTTTCCTCATCGTTTTTGTCAGAAAAAAACTACCTCATTAACAAAAACAAGTAAAGCCGAAGAAGCGTAAGAGATTTGTTTGTATGTAGCCTTCTCTGGTTGTTGATACCCTAAAGAAGTTCTCGGAATTGGCCGATTTAAAGTGTTGTTTGTTATACGGAAACTTTCTAGGGCGTTTAAAATTGGAAATATTTCGTCAGAACATCGGAAAATATAAAATCGAATGAAAACACTAAAAAGAACATTTTGAGTTTATTGGCTCTCGCCCATCCATGAATTATTGATAGTTTTCTATACCACTGAATTTTGAAGTAAAAACTTACAAAACATGTCTCCCATTTCTGTGTTTATTGCTATTTTCAAAAAAAAAACATAATAATTGCTGCACTAGTTATAATTTGTCCAGTTTGTTTAAATAATCTAATAAAACAAGTAGATAATAAACATACAACATACAATTTCATAAACTTTAAAAATATACCTAGTAAAGATAGGAGACGAAAAATTAGAAGAAGTGGCTGATTTTAGATATCTAGGAAGTTAGATTAAGTCAGGATGGAAGGAGTAGTAGGGATATAAAGTAGAGGATAGCGTAGGGTCGTGTCGCCTTTAATAAAAAGAAGTCACTTCTATGCTTGCGAACGGTTAATTTAGAAATTCGAAAAAGGTTGTTAAAGGTGTATGTTTGGAGCACGGCGTTGTACGGGTG
>NW_020438866.1:922931-940342 GCF_000699045.2 Agrilus planipennis | reverse complement strand
TTTATTTTAATTCTACGTGTAAGTTAAGTGTTGACTATTAAATATTTAAAACAACAATCGTTATCATTTACATAAAATAGTTTGCTCGCAATTAATTTGGCGTGTAAAGTGAGAATACCAGAAAGAACTCTTTCAATTAAAATATATTTTCTCACAACAAACACCTTGAGTGACGCATTTTTACCTGCTTAACAAAAGCAGATCCGGAATTTTCAAGAAGTGTTCGAAAGCATTCGATATTAATTTCACTAGGCCTCTGGATGATAGTCAATCACATAGTATATGGATAGCAGATCAGTAATAAAAATTTGGGTACAATCGGGAGTAATCTTAGAAGCTACTAAATTGATTATAAATGGGGTTATAATAAAGTAAGAGAAATAGTAAGTACTCACTAATAAAAGGATGGCCTGCTGTCAATCCCTGCACATCTATTTCGCTTTGTAAATTATAGAGTTGTTTGCAAAACAGGAAGAGGGAATAGAAGTATAAAAGAAATAGGTTATTTAACAGTCGCGTTTCATAAGCAGGAACGTCCGCCAAATGTTTAAAAAGGGCATTCTGGTTTTGGCGATGTATCTACTTCTTCTTGATCTATTGTTAGTGATAGTCAGCTTTTCTATTACGTTTTAAGTTTTATTCTACCTAACCTAAATAAAACGGTTATGTTGTTTCAGAAAGTTCACTTTGTTTAGTTTATCGCTACTTCATACGGCCCAGGAAAATTAATTAAGTGTTGACACAACTCATACAATGAATTTTCCGGGCGTCACCTCCATATCCAGCGATTGTATATACTTTTATTTTGTCATTAGCTGATTTTTTGTGTTTATAACTGCGACGAAAAATTCTCTGATCACTTGTTTTCCTACTTACTTCGTCGGTTACTAACGAGGCTCGGATATGATTAAAAAAATTAGAAGGTTTCGTGGTAAATAAAAGCGGTTAGTAAAAGCGTACGACCTAAAGCTGTGGCGGATGTTTTGAGACGAATTTTATTAAAAAGTGGCAACCTCGACAAAAGTTACCAAAGGAGTTAAAGAGACGTCAGCCCTTGCGTCCGTCATCGGCGTTGGGGTGATTCTCTCGACTGGGCTTTTTCATTAAAAAGTTTCCAGCGGTGTAGCGATTATTAATTTCGCAATAATTATCTACGTTGGATGCGATCCAGGATAAAAGAAAAGATAAGAAAGGCTGCCGGAAAAATGGCGAAAACTCGCCAGTCTAGTGAAAATAAAATTTTTCCGTCTGACGTTGTAATACTATAATAGAAATGATGCCGTTCAATAGTGAAGTACTCCATTCCGTGGAAATGTTTATAGGTAAACGCACACTGGACACTGTTGACAAGAAACATGCGCTTCGCACCATCGGTCCCATGCGCCTCAGTGTGCCCTTACCATAAGTTCAAATATATTCGAATATGTGCACGTTAAGGGTTTGAGCACACTGGAGCGAAGTGGATGAACGGAGCGCGACGCCAAAAAGATGTTTACTATGAATATATAAATAAGATATAGCAAATTTTAAACTCTATTCTACGGAAGAAGAAGTAAAAGAATAAACATGTACTGTGGTCCATCCGTTCTTTGCGCCCTAGGGTGCATTTATCTTGAGTTCCAATATACGCAGAATAAGGGTATGAGCACACTGAAGTGAAGTGGATGAGACCGCAACGCAAATATAATTAAGGCAATGCATCGAAAATTTTAAATCCTTCAGAAATTGTTTCATTTCTGATTGTAATTTTAACTCAACCATTGCTTTTATTGTACCATTATCCAATACATTTATTCCTTCGTAATATTATTCCTTTTATAATCGAGTATACACTATATACTCAGAAAAATGTTTGCTCCACTTTTCAGACAGTTTATTCCATAACCTTTTAGATAATGATTATTGAAGGAAATAGACATAAAATATATTTAAGTACAAGATATCAAGTTTACGTGGAGAATTACAATGACCAGATAAGCGAATCTGGTAAAATTTTATCTCAACTTGTGTGCACCGTACAGTTTTCTTACGACCGCCTTTAATAATTTTTAACAATGAAAAATTACGGAGGAAGCTCAGAAATACTATTAAGTTTCTGCTTGAAATTCTGAACGTCCTTTCGCCACTACAATAGCGAAGCAACCGGCGTCGTAATAAGGAACATCGCCTCTAACTGCACTATATCATAGGACGTTTCATACTGGTTTAAAAAATTGAGGTCATTTTTAACTTTGTAATCCCGGATTTTCCGTTTTCCAGTTAATATTTCCTCCCAAGTTTCGCGTATAAATTAGAATCTTCTCTAGAAAAACCAAGGAAACGGACTATTAATAAAGGGCTTAATTCTCTGCAAAATACATTCATTTCCTGTGTCTTAATATACTGGGTCACTTATTGTTTAAAATTAGTACAATTGAAATTACAGTTGTTGTTACAAAGATATAACAGGCGAAACAATTTTTAAATTTCTGTTGACAAATTATTATTTATTTATTTATATAATTAGAGAACATCCCCTTGTAATATATCATAATTTAGTTTCAATTCAATTCTATAATAACAAACTTACTTCTCAGTTATGTACACATATATATATATATGAAACACCTTTTATTAAAATATTGTTATTCAATTATTAATTCGTTATGCAGTGCTTTTGTACAAACGTTCATTAAACTTTAATCTTTTTCAATTAATTTCTTTTTCGATTATTTTCTGTTGTCATTTTTAAGCAGCTATGTTGTTTAATTGATGCATAATTGAAACGTTATAGATTTTTAAATTAAATTAAGCCGTTGATATTAAAAGGGATGTAAATTATCACTAATCAAAAATGAATTTGTAATGTAGAACCACGGATGGTTAAAGCTATATTACGTATTGAAGTTTACCAATAATTAAAACACAGTTGTAATTCCTTTTGCAAAATTTTTGACCACAAAGTAGTCCCTTAATAAGACTATGATTTGATTTTCAATTAGTTGGATCAATCAATTAATTTAAATATACATATATGTAACAAAATAGTCTTTGATACTATATTTATTTTAATGTGTGCAAAACTGTGCAACATTTAAAGTCATATAAATTCTTTCCGAGTATATACCTGTGTAGGTACATACTGTAATATAAAAGTCTAGCTTAGAATGACGTAACTCAAACAAAATAGGATATCATGGGTCATATTATACACAGTGGCGTCGGATTTCTAGACAAGATTCAGGAAGGCGGTAGGCAATTAAGAGTTTTTGCTCGCAGTGAAATGTAAACCGAGGCTAGCAGATCGGTGGAATTTATATCCTCCACTCTCCGGTGGTTCGTGCAGTCTACTATTCCCTATGCAGCCGTTGCTAGAAGAGATAAACGAGTTGATTACCACGCAAAACTTTAGGTAACTAGATGAGGTTGCGAACTTGAGTCCATCGTCCTGCTGTCCCGCTTTATCCTCTTCTCTTTTCTTGTGGACAATGCCCGAAAAGGAACATGTCCACAAATCTAATAAATGGGCGAATCATTGTTTCCCGAATCGCTATTACGTACAAATCGATATAGGTACATGGATCCCGAAAATTACTGACTTTCAGCTTCTTTAATGAGTCGGCTTACGATTAATAATAAAGGTATATGAGATATTTACAGACGAAAGGTGACTGTCATAAGCGTCCTCTTACCATTTTATTAAAGGTAAAATACAAATTCCTTTATTCAAATTGTTCAGTGATTCAAACTTCATCCAATTTACTGTTTATTTAGTCAATATTGAGTCAGTATTGAGTTATTTGCAGAGAAACGCCGGGAGACTTCAATAGTGCGTCAAGAGAGAAACCCGAATCCGCGTTAATCAATAAAATTGAGCGTGGGCACTTACGCTATTATTTCTTCCAGCTAATTTTAAAGTTGTTTTAGAAGTACATTAAAGATTGTTTTAAAGATGCAATTAAACAATTATTATTGGAAATATATTTGGCTTATACAGTAAAAAAATACAATCGTTGTACAAACAATAAGCAAGTACGTAGTAATTAAAAGGTAATACTTCCTGTTGTAGTAATTAACGTGTTTTTTTATTATTAATTACATCTAAGGTATTTTATATTTATAATCACCATGTCTCACTTGTTACGTTAGTGTGCAGTGGTGATAATGGGGTTCTGCCTTCCTTGTTGACCCCAAGTAAGCAATAAATATACCGATATATCACCTCTCACCACCTTTTTAGCAGTTTATAAGTTTTGTAAATATAATTATGCCGACATATACAAACTGACAACAAAATACTGAAATTATACTGACACGAATTTTACCTATTAAAACCGAATATTTCAATTTTAAGTAATTTGAAGTTGTACAAAGTGTAAAAGTAATTCTGGGAAAAAACAGTTCGTTTTTGTTTAGCAAATAATACCGAACAGAAATCATAATAAGTTTATAATAGGTGAAAGACATTTAAATTTCCAGTTTTATCTCTTGTTTGATTCTAAAAGAATTAATGTCTGTTCCAATAATAGTATCAAAATTACTGTTTCTCAAGGTTAATGGAAAACCCCAAATATTGATGATGTCCCGATTCGAGTCCAAAAGCACACCCAGCATCGGAGATGGAAAGACCTCTGTCAACCCCAAATAATACGTTTAACCTTTTGGTTATTTTCCTGTTTCGTCATGTTTTGTTTCTGTGGTACGCCTCAGCTGTCCCAACAATGTTTTCTGTTCACCCAGAAAATAAATTTACTATACAAAACCTTAGATTTCAACGTCTCATATGTTTTGCATTTTAAATAAATTGAATACAGGTCTTCATTGAAGTTCGTTATTTCAGCACTCAGCAGCTGTGTAGACGACAGTTAAACATTTATTTCCGTTTATCCCCTAAACCTTACGCTTTACTGCTTCATTAACTACACAGCTTTCTATCAGAGGGCGTAATCGTTTCCGATATAAAGTCGCTTTGATTTTCAATACATCCCCCCGAAAACATCTCCGAAGGGTTCGCATGTCATTGAACGTTTTAACATTCTGCGAATGTACGTATGTAAAAATAAACTTTTCAGAAGAACGTTTTAGCATGCAAACCGTGAATCAGTTTAAGATTCTGTTACGCCGGCTATGGAAATTCAAAGTATTGACTGAATTGAAAAGTCCCGAAACGGGCCAACTATTTTCAGGAAATGGACTTGTAGCAGCTATTTGATATATCTTCGCCCTTTTTCTTTTCTTCTTCAATCGAAATGTTTACGGTAGTTTAACTAAACTAAAAGGGAGGAATAAATTCGCCAGTTTATCCACAAAAGTTGACAGAGTTAATATAACATAAATTAAATGATAATGAATATAACATTAATCTGAACCCGTCCATCATCATCATTTATATTATCATAAGGTCGTCCTAAGACTGGTTGGACACGCACCTCCACTCTTTCCTATCGTGAGCTAATCTTCGCATTCTCCAAAACTAGAACAACCTACATCCTTAACTATTTGAGAACAGTAATCTAATCTAGGTCTACCTCTACCCCTCCTAACTCCCGTTTCTTCTTCTAATATGTCTCTGACTAGACCTTCATGCCTGAGAAGGTGTCCCACCAACCTATTCCGCTTATTTTTTATTGACTTCCATAGAGTCCTCTGTTATCCTATTCATTTCTAACCTTCTCTATCCACAGTATTCTCATCATTCGCCTGTAATAATACATTTCGAACGCATCTAACCTTTTCATATCTGCAGCGCCCATCGTCTGTTTCGCATACCCATACACCTTTAACAAACTTTTTCGAAATTCTAAATTAACCGTTCGACTCAACCCTGCACTATCTTCTTCTTTATATCTCTACTAATCTTTCCCTCTTGACTTGTCTGACTTCCTAGATGCCGAAAACCAGTCACATCTTGTAATTTTTCGCCTGCTATATTTATATTCGCTTTCTCCGTACTTGTCCCTCTTTTTCATACCAGTATTATTGTTTTACTTTTATTTATTTTCATACAATACTGTTTTGTCAATACCACTTCCATTTTATCTAAAGCTATCTCTAACTCCACCTTGCAAGATGCTAATACTGCTATATCATCTGCAAATCTAAACATACTAATCTTCTGCCCCTATATATCTATCCCTACAGTTGTACTGTCTTCGATGGACAGATTAAAAAGCAGCGGTGATAGTGTGCATCCCTGTCTGACTCCCTTCCTAATGTTTATTTCTCTTCGTTCTAGCTCCAGCTCTATAGCTGCCTGTTGCCCTTTATAGAAATTAAGTATCACTCTTCTATCTTTGTAACTCATCCCTACATTTTTAAGTACATTTAACATCTTGTCCCATTTAACATTGCTTTTTCTAAATCTACAAATCCTATGTACGCACTCTTTCCTTTTTCTATCGTTTTGTCTATTGTTACCCGTAAAGCTAGAATGGCCTGAACTCATCCAAATTTTATTATTTATTTTAATTAAAAATTGTGATAATGACATCCCGGACGTCTCAAGCAGAAACGATAGTTAGTTTCGTCTTTTATTCAAATAGTCACAGAATATCAAATTATACATAGAAGAAGATAGATCTGTACGGTTTAACTGCAAGATTCTGATTTGATGCTTAGACTTGTTCGCGTCGAGTTACATTTTTGCTAACATTTCTAGTCTTCTTGACTGAAACGACGAAACTGCAGTTCAGTGATGTCATTTATCGCTAACAACAACTACTGTTCAATAATTTTTTTATTTTTTGTCAGAAGTAGAGGCTAGTAGATACCATTTTAGGTTAACGATCTAAGTTGAACCTGTAAAAAGGAAATAAAAAATTCCTTTACTTATCTCGTTTACTAAGTAACGTTAGAACATTATTCATGTTTAACGGATAATGTGAGCAATAAAGAAAATTTATCGTTGACGCAGTATGCTATGCTGTTAACGCAAGCGGTAGTAACAGGTGCTTGTTACTATTTTTCTGGCACTAAACGTGCCCCCAAAATTACAATGACGATGATTTATTTTAACGGCGGATCAGGTTTTGTTGAATGATGCGCAGCTTCACTTGGCATTTCCTCTTCATGTTACGCCATTGGGTCGAGAGGCGTAAGAATTCGCTAAAAGGACGTCCAAGCCTAATGGACTTGGAAAATTCCATAAAGGAATATGTCCCCGAAGACCTATAAAAGAGGTACGCGCATTTCGAACGAGCAAAATTGATGTCTTTGCTAGGTTTTAACAACTTACGAATTCGATCATACGAAATGGAAATGGCGCTAATGGTCGAAAGATGTATACAGGTTGACAAGAATAGGAAGAAGTTTCAGTTAGCAACGCTTAGGCGCGGAAGGAAGACAAAGAATATGGAACTTTTCTCTCATGTTTTCTCTAAACATGCAGAAGGGACTAACATGAATTACTAACCAAATTGTAAACTATAGGGTTGTTCGGAAAGTCATTTCGTTTTTTGTTTGTGGAAATGAAAGACAATTTTCGTATAATAAACAAATACTTTATTAAATTATATATTGACCGTTCTGGTCCAACACCTTTTGCCATCTTTCTGGTAGTAGCATAATTCCACGCTCATAAAATTTGTGGTCTTTGCTGGCAAAAAACTGATCGAAGAGGTTTTTGACCTCCTCATTTTTAGACGGTAAAACCTCTAAAAAATTTTGGGGTGACCGGAACAAATAATAATCCGATGGTGCCAGGTCTGGAGAATATGGTGGGTGTAGCATTGCGCTTCAAAAACGGATCATTTTCGTGACGTTTGAGAAGCGAATCGCAGACGTCAATGCGGCGACACAGATTTCTCTCTGTGAGAACATGGGGAACCCATACATCGAGCTTCGAGGATAATCCCAGGCCTTTCAAGTGGTCATAAACTGTTGAATTTGATAAATTTAACCTCAATCCGATCTCACGTGTTGTTATTCGCCGGTTCACATCAACTAATGCCTTTATCGCGTCTTTATCAGCTTCAACCGGCCTTCCCGAACGTGGTGCATCTTCGACATCAAAATTGCCGGATCGAAATTTAGCGAACCAGTTCTGGCACTGGCGTACTGTCAACACACCTTCTCCATACACATCAGTCAATTTCTTTCTGGCTTGAACAGCATTTTTACCCTTTCTGTAGTAAAACAGTAAGATATGTCGAAAATGCTGCTTATCGCTCTCCATATTTAAAAGGGCACCAACCAAAAACTACTGCGTAGAATTAATTGGAATTTTTCACACACAAGCCTTGCTATATGAGCTCTCAAAGCATATAAAAATTATACGGCTTAAATGTGAAATTAGGTGCAAAAGAATACAATTAAATCCTCTGTCGGGAAAAAACGAAATGACTATCCGAACAACCCGATACTTTGAAATAACTGAGTATAATTAAAAAAAATCACTGCAGCTCGCAGTGAAACAAAAGAAAACCACGTAACCATAGTAAAACCAATAACAATAGCAAAAACGATAAAAACACACAAATAACAAGAACCAACAAAAGTAATTGTGGTTCGTCCGAATGTTGTTTGGCCAAACCGTCGAACAGAAGTGGCTTCCGTCGCTTCTATAAGCATTTAGTTTACCGCGAATTCATAGGCGGAAACAATTGACAGTTCTTCCTATTTGTGGCGACCTGTACCTGTTCTTTTATATAATACTACAATGCGTACGTACCCAGATATTATACAAAATTCTGCAATGAATGCTTTTTGAACACGCATACAACTGACTACGAATGCCCATGATTGTATTCCTGTAAAATGTCTATAAGATCCACAGATATCGATTGCTTATCCTAACTACTTAAACGATCATCATTAAATTTTGTACACGCATAGCCAGGGGTCCAGAAAAAGGACATAGGGTGTCTTAGTTGCCCCACGTCCCACACTGCATGAACCACCCTGTATACGTATGTGTTGGTGCTTATTCAATGGTTTTTGTACGATGAAATTGTTTGACCTAGTTTAGGTTTATGTAAAGCATATAAGTACCAGATCTTATAAGTTTTTCTTTGTAATTCGATGCAGCCGTCGTGCACTAATGTCTTTAAGAGGATATCGTTCGGTACAGAATGGCTTAACGGGGAGGCCAGCGGAGGGTGGGTGAGTGGGTGGTGGCATGGGACTGACGGCAGTTCGCTTCTACGTCTTCCGACAAATGAGCGTCTCTCTTTTCCGAATTAAACAACTCCCAAGGAACAGACTTCCGTGGAATTATCTACGATAAGTTCCTCTCTGCATGCTCTTCGAATTAATGGTCTGAAAAGCGAAACGTTTTAAAACACATTCCCTTTTTTTAATCCGAGAGCTGGGTTTGTGTACAAATCTTTGTTAAAATACACCGAACATAACGAAATGTACATTTTAACTTTCTACATTTAGAAGTGGAAAGCATAAATCCAAGTTCGCTAAAGATCAGTCTCTGAAATATGTATAATAAAAGTTGCCGGGTATTTTCGACATTTCGACTTTATTATTTTGTTATTTTTTTATTAATACATACTTTTCCAAACAGATCGCAGTTAATTTTTTCCTATTTCAATCTCCTGCTTGCATTTTGATAATTGTTTGATATAAGGAACGAATTTGTAAGTAAATTCTTGATATGTTTATATATATGGTAATATAGATAGAAGTTGTTAAAATTAGAATCAATCATATCATTTTTAAGATAAAAAACCGAATATTATTGGTGGCTCATGGAGGTGGTACATGGCCTACTATTAACTAACCCATGAAATTAATAAAGCTGCTTCAGTTGAGGAAAGGTAATTTATGAAAAAAATAATTAACATCGGAGGGATGAAATTTTAAACACGATATATTTGGTTTAATTTAGAAAAGTGCCAACTGTATACTAATCTATACATAAAATTATAATATTGTCTAAGCACTACAAGGAATAAGTTTTCTGGTCTTGAATACAAACCGAGATTTCCAATAATAGACAAATTTGTAGAATATAATTTTCAATAAAAGCTTTTCTTACAAAAACAGGAAAGTTGATGATAAGCTTTAAGGTGACCGCAAGCTTATCGTTTAAAAATTCTTCGTAAAAGCTTCATTTTGCAAAATTATCCAAGAGTTCCAATATTTCTGAGGCCTCTTGCATACCTCTGCAGTTGCAATAACATTCAAATTAGCTGATTATCTATTAGTTTTAATATTTTAATCTACAAACGTAAATAAATCTTTGAAGAGTCAATAAATTAAAATTTACAATTTAATAACTGATTAATTAATTTAGCAAAACGTTTGCAATATTTCAGGCATAAATTACCGATTATTTGCTTTAATAATTCAAGCAATACTCTAAGCATACATGCACGCACACATATTTTACAGAGTATGAATACAGATACGTTTCTATTAATTATAGTCTCGTGATTCGTTGATTAAATTGCTGCAATTTAACTTCACAGATACGCATGCATAAACTCATACACAGCTCCCTCTATATATATATTTGGAAATTTGTATTCGTCACAGTAAATTTTCTCAAAAGCCCCTTTGTAGAAAGACAAATTGGTACAAGTTGAGTTACTGAGTTCAGTTCGTTAGAGACGGATGTCTTCAAACAAATTTAGGGACAATCGAATTTTTAATGTTTTCGACTTTTGCCCGGTCGAGGAAGAAAAGAAAGTCTGTGCTTGTTTTCAAAACAGCATTCCTTTCAAGTCCAGCATTCCCATTCTAAAGTTACTTTTTCCATTCTCTGATTACTGAACCTTGTAAAATTGCAACTGATTTCTGAGAACCCAACTTTATTCCAGATGACTCGTTTTAAAAACAAGTCCTCTACTTCATTAATTAAATTGCAAATTTTACTCAATAGAATGTTTACCAAAGTAACCGATTTATATATAGGAGTATGAAAATATTGAAATTAAAGAAATAGTTTAAAAATATGAAATCGGAAAGGTACAGTTACCATGAACATGAGCCGAAAAAAGAAAGGATAATGGCTGAAAGGACTACAAAATGCAGACATGTGAAATTATTATAAACAGGTTTCTATGCAGCTGGCTAGTTTTTAAAACAGTAAATATGTTTGAGTATATTTACTGTAAACCCTTTGATATATCATGATGCCAACATTTAATATTTTAGATTTTAGGTTAATTTAGAAATTTCAAAAAACTGTTACCAGTGTAAGTTTGGAGCGGGTCGCTGTATGGGTGCGAAACATGGACGGTGGACGTGACGGAAAAAAGAAGGTTAGCATTCGAAATGTGGTGTAATACGCAAATGATGAGGATACCGTGGATAGAGAAGTTAAAAATAAAGAGGGCTCTATGGAAGTTAATAGGAAATAGGCGAAATAGGTTGGTACAGGTCGGACGAAGGATGCTGGCGAGCGGTCGCGCAGGTACTTGCCCATTTATGATCTATTTGGGTAAGTCACTTGGAACCGATACACAAATAAGCTTTTAGTAGGCGTAAATTATAGTATTAATACAGATAGGATATTAGCGTATTAGAAAATACTGTAGAAACATAAATTACCAAAAAGGAAAAACAAACGTATTGCTTTTGTTTTATAGTTAGTTTTCAAATTCTCTGTCATCATGGGAATCTCTATCACTGTCACCAACATCAACAATTAGTTCTTCTGTTTGTCTGTCTATTACTTGCTCACTGATAGCTATTTTTAAATATTTAATCTACGCCCCTGATAGGAATACTGAAGAAAGAGGGTTGCAATCGTTATACCTAAAACTGCTTACTTTTGTCACCGCGCATCCACGCCTGTAGGACACCTTCTCTCGTCAGAGACATGGTTGAGACAGAAACAGGGGTTAAGAGGAGTAGAGATAGACGTAGGCTAGATTACTGTTCGCAAATAGTTTAGGATGTGGAATTTTCTAGTTTTACGGAAATTACAAGATTAGCTCAGGATAGAAAAGAGTCAAGGTGCGTGTTCAATCAGTCTTAGGACTGACAACCTTATGTTGATTATGATGATGACATGCGAACTTGTTATGACTTTCAAAGAAAATAGTCTCAATAGTTGTGAGAGTTATGAAAACTCAAAAACATATCCTTGCTTCATAAATATTACCTTCTAGCGGAAAAAATAGTTGAAGCTGTTGTATTTAAAGAAGTAAATAAATCGAAAAAAAAATAGTTTATCTCTATATCTTGACCATGTATTATTCAAACATAGGAACAAAGAACACCTACTAGGAGAACATTCTTGTAAAACCCTTTTTTCAAATACTTTTTCGTTTAATCTCGAGCATTTCGTTTTGGTCTTTTATATTCGGTCTTGGTCTTGTTCGTTCGATCTTAGTTTTGCTAGTATGAAGACTGCAAGACCAATTTTTCTCTTCACTAGATACGATACCTAAATCCTGGTCAGTAGGGGTTATCGTGTGAAGTGTAATGTGCTTGTGCAATTATCGTTAGCAACTTACGATTGCCATAAATTAAGCGTCAAATGTAACAAATGGCACCAAGGAAGACCTTTTTTAGGCTACTTATATCTCAATAATTTTCTCCCCGTACGTGACCGCTAACGTTAGCGTCGGTTTCGCTGTTTGTTACGCTGCAACACGAAATTAATTTGTTAGAATGACGGCAGTTTAAAAAGAGCTTACTGACGACGGAGACGCTTTACGTTTGTGCAATAAAACATGAAAAGCAAACCGCTGCATTTTCCACATTTGACTCTGAAACTTTCAATTTATTATTCGTTTTATTTCGCGCTCTAATTCTTTTCATTTTTGTAACTGTTTCATTCAAGCAGCTACCCACTTTGACATGGTATACGTAAAAACTAATATTTTCTAGCCAATTTTAGTTTTTAGTTTTTCGAGTTATATTTTTTAAAGTAAACAAATTTCTTTTACAGTACGCACTTATAAAGAAGTGTCAAAAACCAATAACACAATGTAAATATTATTAGATACCTATTTCGTTATCTGGCCGATGTTTAAGTATTTGAGTGGATATAGATAAATTTTTCATAAAATTTGTTTCATGTAAAATAAGGCACACTCAGTTACTTTTTACAGAGCCAACTTAGAAACTCCTACGACAATAGATTCTCTAAAGCACTTTTTTTGTTTCATATTACGCTTGTAGAACCCTTCCACTGTAAATCGTTTGAATTTTATCGGTTCCTTTATAAATTTATTGAATTTCGTTTGGGTTTGCTGGAGATGGATAAATTTATAAAATTTTCTACGTATAACTCAAAAGCATATGTGCATGAATTTACGAAATACCTATTCGAAAGCTCTGACAAAAACATTCCTAGAATCAGAGATGTATTAGGTATTCTATGAAACTGAAGATTCAATAAGTTCCAACTTTGACCTGCTGTACCACATCAGTCTTTTTGTATTTAGTACATATATGTATGTATATCACTTCCTTCATGGTTGAAAAAACTGCTAATTATTATGAAAAGGTAATATATGCATTGTTTAAATATGAAGATTGGAAAAACTTTGGCGGTTGTTGTAGAACAAACAGAATAGCTCAAAACCCCAACGCCAAAACACGACACTGTAGTTGTCCGAAGCACTTTTCGGTAACAAAGTTACCTTCTTCAGGGACTGAAGTAAACTAAACCTAAATGAGAACTAATCCTAATTTATACTGATAGTTGTTAAGGTTCAGTGAACATGACCCGAAGCCAACAAGGTAGATGTTCAATGGACCTTAACATCATCATCATAAACGTAATTAAACTAAACTAAATAGCGGAGATCCAGGGATGGGACCGTTGTCATTGTTAAGAACAATTTGTTTATTTTTATAAATGTATAAACTTTCAAAACTGTTTAGTAAACGATTATTCCTAACTTCTTTAACTAACTTAAGGTTATTAATATTAATATTATGTCCATCAGTAAGAATATGTTGGGCAACACTAGATTTTTCTTCTCTACCAAACCTAGCATGAGCTAGATGTTCTTTAAATCTGGTTTTGATTGAACGTCTAGTTTGTCCAATATATTTTTTACTACAGTCATTACAACTAATTTCATATATCCCCGACTTTTCTAAGAATGGAATTTTATCCTTAGGGTTACCAAGGAGAGTTTGAATGGAGTTGCCATTTGAACTGTAAGCAATCCGTAAACCAAGTTTTCGAAAAATACCCTCGAGTCCGCGAGTAAATCTTGGCTCGTATGGCATAGTAATAAACTTGGTTTTATTAGCATCTGTTTGAAAAGTCGTAGATCTTGAAATAAAATTCCTAAATTTTATCTTATTAATTAATTTATCAATAATGTTAACTTTGTTACCGAAAAGTGCTTCGGACAACTACAGTGTCGTGTTTTGGCGTTGGGGTTTTGAGCTATTCTGTTTGTTCTATATGCATTGTTTGTCTGTTACTACATTTTAGAGAACCATTACTGACAAATAACGGTATTATTATTCACATTTATTTTACCACAATTGTTTTACCTATAAAAAAAATAGTAAATAAAAGTAAAACTAAAATACTGGTATGCAATGGAAGATAAAGTAGGGAAAGAGCGAATAGAAAGATAGGAGATGAAAAAATAGAAGAAGTGACTGATTTTAGGTATCTAGGAAGTAAGATAATTCAGGACGGAAGGAGTACTAAGGATATAAAGCAGAGGATAGCGCAGGGTCGAGTCGCCTTCAATAAAAAGAAGTCATTTATATGCTTTTAGAAATTCGAAATAGACTGTTAAAGGTGTATGTTTGGAGGCCGGCGCTGTATGAAGGACGGAAAACGAAAGATTCGAAATGTGGTGTTACCGGAATATGATGAGGATACCGTGGATAGAGAAGGTTAGAAATGAGATATTAGAAGGAATAGGAGAACAAAGGACTCTATAGATGTCAATAAGAAACAGGCGATATAGGTTGACAGGACAATTTCTCAGGTATTAAAGTCTAGACAGAGACATATTAGAAGCAGAAACGGGAATTAGGAGAGGTAGAGGTAGACTTAGATTAGATTACTGTTCACAAATAATTAAGGATATGGGTTGCTCTATTTTTAAGGAAATGCAAAGATTAGCTCAGGATAGGAAAGAGGTGGAGGTGTATGTCCAACCAGTGTTAGGACTGACGACCTTATAATAATGATGATAAATGTAAGCAAATGGCATTATTTTTCTGAGCATAATGACAGTAACATTTATATTCTTAAAATCAATACTATGCATAAATATAATCTTAATGTTAACAAAACTAGACAGGTGTGAAATTTTGGCTCCGAAATTTGAACAGTGGGTATATGACAGTTTGACATCAACAACTCATTCTAAAATCATTCCATTTGCATATGTATGTCAGTAAAAAATAAACTATGAGTTTACGTTTCGAATAAGCATTTAAATAGAAAGGTAAGAAGTAATGATGAGCCCGTTGAAATAGCATTTCGTTTCCCTTGAATTCACTGTAGTCTTTCAGGATAAATTAATAGGGAAGGGACAAATGTAATCCGATTGAAACGGCTATTAAAACGGTATAAAATTTAACTTATTCTGTAACCGCAACGTAATCTTGTAAGTTAGCGCTTAATTGTTGGGCGAGGGTATCGCATAACCGAATATGAATAATTGCTGCTTGCTTGGTTTGCTTAGCCGTAAAATATGGGCGACATCTGAATATTCCATTCACGGGTAAACAATCCCGAGTGCACTCAGCTCCTACATATTCCAATTTATTACCCAATGCAATCTCGGAAGCGACAAAACAGTTTTGGTAAATTGCGTGACAACGTATTGACAGCGCTTGTTGAGCAAAAGGTAATTTTTTTTCCCCCTGTTAGAGGTACCTGCAGGAAACTAAGCAGTTACTCTTAAAAATGACCGAATAGGTAGAAACAATTGTCGAGTTGTTTTATTATATTTTTATTGTTGAAGCTTCTTGTGTTTTAGAAAATAACACAAATGGCTCGGTAAACGTCATCTGTAGCACGATGCTACATTTTAGGATTACGTATGCTCCAAAACGCGCAGTTGAGACAGCAGGTGAAAGTTGGTCTGTGTTCTGTCGGAGCTGTATGCGACGGGCTGATGAGATCCAAAAAGATCTAAATCGCAATCCGCGTCTGGCAGTTGTTTCGACAGAATACAGACCACTTCGAATTATTTTATTCGATTATGGTAACGTGTCTTTCACGTTGAAGTTAGCTACGCCGGGATTCGTTTCAGCAAGTAGATATCCATATATTTGAATGGACCTTGTTGGAGCATACGTAATCCTAAAATGTAGCATCGTACTACAGATGGCGTTTACCGCGCCATTTGTAGTATTTTCTAAAACGCGCTGTTAAGACAGCAGGTAAAAGTTGGTCTGTGTTCTATTGGAGCTGTCTGCGACGCGCTGATGAGATCCAAAAAGATCCAAATCGCGATCCGCGTCTGGCAGTTTCGACAGACCACTTCGAATTATTTTATTCTTGTGTTTTATTTAAAAATTAAGGAAAAATTAGTTATGTCAAACATATTGTATACAGTACAGTACTTATTTTAAAAGAAAATATTGATTTTTGAGATCGTTATTAGATACTCCTTCTCCACTGACGCGTGAGTCGAGCCACCACTGGTCTTCTTTTGTCTTTTCATTAATGTTCCCCCTGAGTATATATTTTCATTACCTAAAGTGTTCCTTCGAAATAGACTACTTATATTACTTTTAAATTCCTGCTTTCTAGGTTTTTTACTAACCAATTTAAGTTTAAATGGGGTAGCATTTCATAGTCTGTGCAATATTGCACGCCTTTAATCTCAGTTCGTTCGCTTTAGTAGTAAATTGTGTTATTGTTTGTGTTTATATTTACTCATTCGACATTCAAGGGTTTCATAACAAGTTCGTGTAATTGCCTTAATTTGTTCTAACTCTCTCTTGTTTCCAATTAGCGGAGAAGAAATCGGCGCTATGGTAATACTGGTATCTGGTAACGAGTTACAGCCAGTCGGGCCCATGTAAGGGTTCTAGGCGACTTCATTCAACGCGACTCGGTGTTTTGTGTCAATTAAATGTACATGTATTTCACGTCAGTTAATGGCCATCATAATTTTCACCGGTAACTTTTAATATTCGAGAATCAGGAACGAACGCTGCATGATAGTCAAGAAATTATTTCATTTACCGAGCGAGTAAAATTGCTTATTGAATGTTGTATATTATTAAATTAAATTATAAAATTTTGTAGCCAATTGAGAAGAAATAAATAAAGTAGGCACTTAATATATACTAGGGTCAATTGAAAAGTCCCCGGCCTGACACATAGATGGCGGCACCAGAACTAAATCCATATGATTTTCAGTTAGTCCTAACCTTCAAAAGACGCGTCTATAAATTTGACGGCTGTCGGATCATTAGTTTGTGAATTATAGCATTTTTAGTGAAGCAACTTTTGTTATTGTGAAAAAAATGGATAAAAAGGAATTTCGCGTGTTGATAAAATATTGCTTTTTGAAGGGAAAAAATACAGT
>NW_020438866.1:914996-921459 GCF_000699045.2 Agrilus planipennis | reverse complement strand
ACAATAATACATTTCCATTTACCTCCTTCTCTATATCCATACAAAATATCTATCAAACAAATAAAATTAAAATTTTCTTTTGAAAAATGAAACCATTCCATCAGTATTTTCTTATGACGTTGTCACGTTCAACTATCGTCAGTAAACCGACTTTACAGACAACCGATTTTTTATCTGTCTAAACGTCAGATACAGTTACTCCTACTATTTTTTTTATTAAATTCTTTATATGGTCTTGATGGTGATATTGGATTAAGAAAAATTAACAATCTCTTTAATGTTTCCTTCTTTAAAACAGCCACTCTCATTGGTGGTGCTTGTAAACCGGAAACATGACTGAAATCATGCAAAATGAATAGCATAGAACAAGGTCGAAGACCAGACGCATATTTCCTTATTCCTTTCAGTTAAGAAATAACTGTCAAATCTCTCTTACTCTACTGGATAAAGTTAACTCGTTAATCATGCTATCGCGTATACAAGCGAACCCTTTCGGGTTGTCATGGATTTTTATTTGCTTTGAAAGGTTTTCAGCGTTGTGCGATTTTTAGAATTTAAAATCAGGCCATTTTTGTTCATTAATACCGCCATCTTTGTGCCATCTTTAGCGATGTAATTACGGAACCTTTTTAAAAAATCTGTCCATTTATCATTGCAACGCAATTAACTACACTCAATTTTATAACCACTTTTTATGTTCCACTTTTGGATCATGAATAAAAGCTACATTATTATTATTTATTATCATTTCTTGTATAATTAATAACTTTNTATAATTATAATTATAATTAATTATAGTTAGCTAATAACTCAATAATATAATAATAATATTAGCCTACCCTATTAGATAACTGAGGACCGTAGAAATGGCAGGGAACTACCACAGGGTGAGTGAAGACGGTAAGCCGTCTCACCACCCTGCATCTTCGTGATCTTGAATGCGACTTCTGACTCCCGACTCTCAATTATTATTGATACCGCTATTTAAACGATCGGTAATTGTTAGCTTGCCATTTTAAATAAATATATGGATATTATGTAATCCTTAGTAAAATTCTATAACAATTGTTTTTCGTTTATTTGAAAGAAACGCTTCAGTGCCTGGTAAAGAGTAAGTATTACAGATCCGAATATTAAAAATTTTGTTTTGTTTTAAAAAAGCACTGAGTGAAAAGAAACGTATCTGAATTGAAATGAGCTTGTAAACAAACGAACCAGGTACAGACTCCATTGCACCTACCTATATCTACAGTACAAACAAAATTCCAGAAATCCTAATATAAATGGCAGACATTGAATAATTTACTTTTCGTGTTTCAGACGAGTTATTTTCTCCATCATTTACTCTTTCCAATCATTCTAGCAGTGATTCCATTTCACGCATTTCGACGTGTATTAGACCAGCTAGGGCACGTTCAACCGCATTTCTTATTCGGGTTTCGTAGCGGGTATTACATCATGTTCATTTAAGGATTTGCCCGGTTGCTATTTCACGGGGCTTTACAAATACCTCTGGAACAATTCAGACTGAACCTGATGGTCATAAATTCTTCGGGACGAAAGGTTAGAAATGCTCTGTGCAAAGCGGCTAAACGCTGGTCCGTTGGTTCTAGAGGTACGTGAGAACAAACTTAAAACCACAGCACGGACACTGTTCCATTTGATGTAAGGCGGACTGGAAGGAAACGCTTCCGCTAAGTGACTGGCTATAAATGATCCATAGGCAAAAATCGTACCTTATATAAAATAACCGAACAAGGAAGTTCCATTTTATGACGATGAACTAAAAGTGGGAATTACATTAGAATCAATTTAATAGTGGTTAATGATAAGTACATAAACTTCAATTTTGAATATTGCAAAAGTTACTCGAAACAGTTGTCACTGTAAATATATTGTGAAAATTTACACTTTCTTATTTTTATATCAAGTTCAGAATTTTCATCAAATAAATGCCGATTCCATAACGTATGTTCATTCTGAGGGTCCCAGATACCCGGGATAAAAATGTTTAGTCTCTCACAGTCTCTGAAAGCGAGACTCGAGTCTCTCTAGTGTCACTGAGAGAGACTGTCGAGAGACAGTCAAAAAAACTGAGAGACTCGAGTCGCTCATAGAGAGATCCTCATTTCGTATCCAGTCTCTGAACGAGAGACTCGAATCTCTGAACGAGAGACTCGAGTCGCTCATAGAGAGATCCTCATTTCGTATCCAGTCTCTGAACGAGAGACTCGAATCTCTCAATAAGACATAGACATGGTTAATTTTTTTCAGAGATCGCAGTCTTTCTACGACAGACTCGAGTCTCTCAATTTTTCACTTTTATTCATTCAGTCTCTTTATGAGAGACTCGAATCTCTGAATTAACAATTTTATCGTTCAAGTCTCTCATACAGGGACTGTGAGAGATCCATAAAAAGACCTAGACATTAACTGAAAGACTGCGAAAGGCTGTGAGAGACGCTCTCAGAGACACTAAAAGACTCTGAAAGGTTCTGAGAGACTGGAAGGACACTGAAAATTTTTGTCTAGGGTAGTGATAATTATTCTATAACACCTTTGTAAGTCACTTTACATGCAGCTGTATTGCTCCAACTTCAATTAACTAATAAAATTTTATAATCTTAGATAACACGTACTTGCAAATAACATTCGCTGTTAATATTTAATTATCGCACAATAATGAAGAGAAATTAGCATATGAGCTTAAGTGTACAACAGTATACCTCTGCCCTGCTCCCTTAATATATGGGAAATATTCCATGGTTATTATTGTCATAAAGAAGCAAATTTATATGTTTAGAAATTGAATGTAACTTCTTTAATCTAATGTTAAAAGTAGATTATACAATTTAGAATAACCAGTCGACAGTTACACTATAGTTAATTAATAACTCAATAATATAATAATAATCTTAGCCTACCCTATTAGATAATTGGGGAACGTAGAAACGACAGGGAACTATCACAGGGTGAGTAAAAACCGCCTCACCACCCTGTCTTCGTAATCTTGAATTCGACTCGCGCTGTCGACTTTCACTTTATTATTAACTAGTGACCCGCCCCAGCTTCGCACGGGTGCAATGCTGATACTAAATATATTTTTGTTTAGTTTATTTTATTATCGAAAAGGGGAAATCTTCAAGAGATACCCCCTGAACATATTAAATATACTACAGAATGTCTTTATATACAACATTCACAGTGTTTTTGTCATTAGACAATACAAACCGGCCCGGCCTCCCGGCCGGTACCGCCGCGACCGTTATGTCCCTGCATTTTTAATCTGTAATATCTTTGAAAATATTCATTTAAATTACATGCTGTAAAGGGCCATATTGATCTATATTAAATGCACAATGTATTTAAGGTACTTAATTGGATAAGAATTAATGCTGTATTGCCTACAATCGCTTCGTAAATAAATCATTGTTTCTCATAAAAAATAAAGGATAAAAATGGTTATTGTGGGTTATCCCTAAGAGATAGACATATACCATCCCGGACTTTTTTGTAGACCCTTTTAAGATGTACAATATTGTAGTACATTATTTTGATCTGTCTCGTAGGGTTCAGCCAGCGTTTGCAATATAAGCGCAAAAAATGTGTTTATTTACGACATCACATTAGAAACCTCTAAAATTATCAGTGTTTCCCTAATATATTATGCATGTATTATACATATAAACCTTCCTCTTGAATCACTCTATCTTTAAAAAAAAACCGCATCAAAATCCGTTGCGTAGTTGTTTTATACTATGTAGTGATTCTGCTAACACAGTAGGTAAGTAGGTGTTAGCTTGCAGTTTTAAATAAATAGATAATTTATATGTACCAACTTTGTACCAGTGATACATACATGAATTTATGGATACTATGTAACATTATAGTGGGGTAAAGATGCTACAACAGATAATCGTCTAAAGTAAAGACAGCAGATGGTGTGTAGAAAATTGTGCGGTATCACAGAAAGACAGAGATAGATGATTAAGATTCTATAAGACCCCAGTTATTTTTCATTGTGAACCTATGTTTTTTCTGTTTCATTGTTTGAATTAAATCCGGAAGATGGTATTAAACTTCCACTCACGTAAAGTACGTTAAACAGCCGAAGGCAACGTTAGTTGCAGATTGTACCAATCTGAATAAAGAATTTCCCCTTTTGTCTCCCTTTCAATGCTCCCCGATCCCCATTTTCCTTCCTGTCGAACGTGTTCGCATCAATGTTCCCGATTGTTTAGGGTCAGTCGCATTTTAACAGAACAAATGGGAGAAAAAGTTCTCGGCCTTCTTTCGAACAACGATGTCGGGCCACTCTTTTTCGGCCTGCAGCAAAAACGGCCGGAACTCGTTTCAAACAAAAAAAAAAAAGAGCCCATTGTAACACGTCCGGTGTTCGTCCAGTAAATTTTGACGTTGCCAAAGGCTGTTCAGTTTCGTGGCAATTATGAGAGATAAAATTAACTTGCTGAAAGCACTCGGATACGAGAAAAGCCGCTTTAATCTCCGAACGTGTTTTATATGCGTACATTACCATTAAAGTACACACTTTATTAATTTGTAAAATACCAAATGGAATACAAACTATAACTGAATATAAGATAATTTGAATTTTTGTAGCGTTAATTAAAAATGGAGCCAAGGATGCCATGTAGTTGGTCAATATGTATTTACCTCAAAAAAATTTTTTAGTGCTTTTAAATACGCTTTTGTCATGACAACGAAAATGTGTTCCGTTACTTCAGCTTCATATCATAGTTGATTTTACAGACTCCTGAATCAAAATGAATGGCATTGATATTAAAACTACTAAGTTATATATTGTTTAAAGTTAATCAAAAAGTTATATTAAAAAAATTAAAAATATGCTGACAGAATCACTCAATTGGTTGAATACAATTTTGAAATTAAAACAAATAAATATTGTCATTTGCAGCGGCTGTATGACATTCCTTATAAACAATTTCAATTTTTGAAATAGCGAATCCAATAGATTTAATGAATTCAATTTTGTTCAGCTATTGAAATGCAAACAAATTAATAGTAAATTCTTCGAATACAATTTTGAATTTAACATAATCAAATGACATGATTCAAACAACTGTATGACATTTCTTATAAATAATTATTAAAAAGGTTGTTAAAGGTGTATGTTTGGAGCGCGGCGACTGATGCGAAACATGGACAGTGGGCGCAGTGAAAAAGAAAAGGTTAGAAGCCTTCGAAAAGTAGTATTATAGGCGAATGATAAGGATAACGTAGGTAGAAAAGGTTAGAAATGAAGAGGTCTTAGAAATAATAGGAGAATAGAGGACTCTATGGAAGTCAATAAAAAATAGGCGAGATAGGTTGGTAGGACACCTTCTCAGGCATAAAGGTCTAGTTAGAGACATATTAGTGACAGAAACAACAGCCAGGAGGGGTAGAAGTAGACCTAGATTAGATTAGTGTTCGCAAATAGTTAAGGATGTGGATTGTTATAGTTTGAGGGAAATGCGAAGATTAGTTCCGGATAGGAAAGAGTGCAGGTGCGTGTCCAACCAGTCTTGGGACTGACGATCTTATGATGATGAATTTAAAATAGCAAACCTAATGAATTTAATAAGTTAACTATTTTTTAATCTATATAGTTTTGAAGAATTCCAAAAATGATTCTAGCAAACTGAAATTTTCCTCAACATAAATATTTTATAATATCCCCCTATGTTCGCTGCAATTATTGCAGTCTAATTAGTTTTACATGCCTAAGGCTATTTCAGTAGCAACTACTTTATTATTAATTATTCATTGCGATAGTGGGTATATGACTTAATTGTTCTGCTAGGACAAAATGCAAATAAAAGTGCCCGCCGTAGGTAGAAACAGAAACCTTAGTGAAACGCATATAATATACGACTGTTTCGCGTGCAAGCATGTATATGTGCTTGTGCTTATATGAATGTTTGATTTGATGACTTCGCAATTAATTTGAGTCTGATGTTTGCGTAGGATAACTAATTCGCAGGCGTTTTGATAATATGCAAATTAGAATCAGAAACTATACCTACCTGCACATACATGTACACATACTCCAATTCCTCGTCCTTGCTGCAAACGATTTTACATTATTCAAATGACTCGCTCGCTCGGAACGATGGTAACAATCATAAGAAAATTGTACCATGTCATATATATCATTTCGTTATCTAGTATAAACAATAAGTATGACAAAAAGCCGACAAAATTTGTTACAATAAAATTTAAATGAAAATAAGAAGAACTATTATATTAGAAAAGTGGTTGTTGATATTGTTTTGTAAATTAGTTTAATATCTTTTTGTGTTCAGTAAAGTTGGTATTGGTCTTGCGAAAATGGAAGATCAAGAGTTTCTTTATATTAGCAAGACCAAAACCAAGACGAAATACCTAAGACTAAACAAAAAATTACTACTTCCGGTGGATTTATAAGTTAAACCATTTGAAG
>NW_020438866.1:843645-912316 GCF_000699045.2 Agrilus planipennis | reverse complement strand
AAAAAAAAAAAGAGCCCATTGTAACACGTCCGGTGTTCGTCCAGTAAATTTTGACGTTGCCAAAGGCTGTTCAGTTTCGTGGCAATTATGAGAGATAAAATTAACTTGCTGAAAGCACTCGGATACGAGAAAAGCCGCTTTAATCTCCGAACGTGTTTTATATGCGTACATTACCATTAAAGTACACACTTTATTAATTTGTAAAATACCAAATGGAATACAAACTATAACTGAATATAAGATAATTTGAATTTTTGTAGCGTTAATTAAAAATGGAGCCAAGGATGCCATGTAGTTGGTCAATATGTATTTACCTCAAAAAAATTTTTTAGTGCTTTTAAATACGCTTTTGTCATGACAACGAAAATGTGTTCCGTTACTTCAGCTTCATATCATAGTTGATTTTACAGACTCCTGAATCAAAATGAAAGGCATTGATATTAAAACTACTAAGTTATATATTGTTTAAAGTTAATCAAAAAGTTATATTAAAAAAATTAAAAATATGCTGACAGAATCACTCAATTGGTTGAATACAATTTTGAAATTAAAACAAATAAATATTGTCATTTGCAGCGGCTGTATGACATTCCTTATAAACAATTTCAATTTTTGAAATAGCGAATCCAATAGATTTAATGAATTCAATTTTGTTCAGCTATTGAAATGCAAACAAATTAATAGTAAATTCTTCGAATACAATTTTGAATTTAACATAATCAAATGACATGATTCAAACAACTGTATGACATTTCTTATAAATAATTATTAAAAAGGTTGTTAAAGGTGTATGTTTGGAGCGCGGCGACTGATGCGAAACATGGACAGTGGGCGCAGTGAAAAAGAAAAGGTTAGAAGCCTTCGAAAAGTAGTATTATAGGCGAATGATAAGGATAACGTAGGTAGAAAAGGTTAGAAATGAAGAGGTCTTAGAAATAATAGGAGAATAGAGGACTCTATGGAAGTCAATAAAAAATAGGCGAGATAGGTTGGTAGGACACCTTCTCAGGCATAAAGGTCTAGTTAGAGACATATTAGTGACAGAAACAACAGCCAGGAGGGGTAGAAGTAGACCTAGATTAGATTAGTGTTCGCAAATAGTTAAGGATGTGGATTGTTATAGTTTGAGGGAAATGCGAAGATTAGTTCCGGATAGGAAAGAGTGCAGGTGCGTGTCCAACCAGTCTTGGGACTGACGATCTTATGATGATGAATTTAAAATAGCAAACCTAATGAATTTAATAAGTTAACTATTTTTTAATCTATATAGTTTTGAAGAATTCCAAAAATGATTCTAGCAAACTGAAATTTTCCTCAACATAAATATTTTATAATATCCCCCTATGTTCGCTGCAATTATTGCAGTCTAATTAGTTTTACATGCCTAAGGCTATTTCAGTAGCAACTACTTTATTATTAATTATTCATTGCGATAGTGGGTATATGACTTAATTGTTCTGCTAGGACAAAATGCAAATAAAAGTGCCCGCCGTAGGTAGAAACAGAAACCTTAGTGAAACGCATATAATATACGACTGTTTCGCGTGCAAGCATGTATATGTGCTTGTGCTTATATGAATGTTTGATTTGATGACTTCGCAATTAATTTGAGTCTGATGTTTGCGTAGGATAACTAATTCGCAGGCGTTTTGATAATATGCAAATTAGAATCAGAAACTATACCTACCTGCACATACATGTACACATACTCCAATTCCTCGTCCTTGCTGCAAACGATTTTACATTATTCAAATGACTCGCTCGCTCGGAACGATGGTAACAATCATAAGAAAATTGTACCATGTCATATATATCATTTCGTTATCTAGTATAAACAATAAGTATGACAAAAAGCCGACAAAATTTGTTACAATAAAATTTAAATGAAAATAAGAAGAACTATTATATTAGAAAAGTGGTTGTTGATATTGTTTTGTAAATTAGTTTAATATCTTTTTGTGTTCAGTAAAGTTGGTATTGGTCTTGCGAAAATGGAAGATCAAGAGTTTCTTTATATTAGCAAGACCAAAACCAAGACGAAATACCTAAGACTAAACAAAAAATTACTACTTCCGGTGGATTTATAAGTTAAACCATTTGAAGAAACTTTATATATACTTCGTTTAGTTTCTGTAGAGATGTGACCTTTAGTTTGACCGGCGCAAAGTAGAAAAGAACAGCACTAGGCCAGAAAAGGAAGGAGACAACTCTCGGCCAAACTCTTAACCGGTGAGGAGCGTATGATCCGTACAGTACTGCACGGAAAAACTTACCATTTTATCCATTAAAATTGCATTGCTCAAATGTGCTGTTATTGGTACCAGTTACTAGTGAAAATACCAACGAGATGTTTATTTATATTTGAAGACATATTAAAGGCTTTAACGCTTGTTTTCGACTCGTACTACTATTCATGATTGAATAAAATTTTGGCAGGTACTGTATGAAAAAGTATGTTTAATGAACACGAGTCGAGAGCATAATGAGCTTTTTTCTCCCTACCTACGATTTTACCACTGCACATCCAAGACATTGGCAGGGGCACATTGCTAGAGAAAGTAAATGAAGTATAGATACCTGTATTGTTTTATTTTTAGTATTTGAAATTTTTAGTTTACTATATTTTAACACTAAATAAAAGAAAAAAGAAACTTTAATACTGTTTGAAAAAAAGGCGAACTACAAAAATATCCTAGGAGTAAGTGTTTTTTGTTCCTATGCTCGGATAATAGATATGGTTGAAATATAGAGACAAACTAATATTTTTTTCGATATCTTCCACTTTTTTCAAGTATCTTATACTATTTTGTTCGCTGAAAGGTCAATTTATGCGTTGAAGGAAGGGTCAATTAATATATAGGAAAAGGGTAAGTTCTCGAGTTTTCAGAATTCTCACAACTATCGACACTATAGTGCAAGGGTGATTTAAACACTGCGAGTAGGTACTAGGAAATACTATAAAATAAGAGTACCTACATTATTAATATAGGTTCCGTGTGCGTCATCAACATGGTCTGTATGAAGCAATCCAATCGATACTAACTGAAACTGATGATACATACAAAAGTTAATGGATTTTTAGTGTCAAGTATGCGTGAAGATGTTGATCTTAAATTCATAACGATCGCAGCTTTCTCTACCTCCAGTAAAATTTCTGAGTGGTTTCCACGTTTTCTCGCATATAAAAATTGGATTCTCTATATACGAGGGTGGATTGATAAGTTTCCGGCCTAACCAAGAGATGACGCCACTAGGCCTACCTTGAGGTGACATTCTATAGTACCATCCTTGGATAGCTTGTAGCTATAGTTTCAGCCCGATCTCCTTGCTAGTGTAGGTTTGACAGCACGCTGAACAAGACGCCTCTGTGGTTTTCGTAAAAATGGAAAAGCAGGAAAATCGTGCTGTCATCAAATACTTTTATTTGAAGGGGTTAACGCCGAAGGAAATTAAAAAAGAGATGGACTCAACACTGGGGACATCCTCCCCGTCATATTCAACCGTTAAGCAGTGGGTTTCCGAGTTTAAAAAGGGTCGTGTGAGCACCTCTGATGGGCCTCGCTCAGGACGCCCCGTTGAGGTCACAACTCCAGATATGATCGAAAAAATTCATCAAATAGTGCTGGGAGACCGCAGATTGAAAGTGCGTGAGATAGCTGAGACCTGTAAGATGTCATATGAACGTGTGCAACATATTTTGCACCAACATTTGCATATGGAAAAGCTCTGTGCAAGATGGGTGCCGCGTTTGCTAACAGTCGACCAAAAATTGATTCGAAAAAACATTTCTACCGCAAATTTGTCATTGTATAAGCGTAATCCAAGCGAATTTTTGCGTCGATTCGTAACCGTTGACGAAACGTGGGTCCACCACTACACTCCTGAAACCAAAGAACAGTCTAAACAGTGGATTGGACCAGGGGAACCAACTCCAAAGAAGGCAAAAACAATTTTTTCGGCGAACAAGGTTATGGCTACTGTTTTTTGGGATGCAAGAGGTATTATATACATTGATTACCTTGCAAAGGGTAATACTATCACTGGTCAATACTACGCAGACTTATTGCAACGTTTGAGCCACGAGGTGAAAATTAAACGACCTCATCTGGCGAAGAAAAAAATCTTGTTTCATCACGATAACGCACCAGCGCACACGTCAATCGTTGCGACGGCTAAAATCAACGATCTAAAGTTTGAATTGATGCCGCACCCTCCTTACTCTCCAGACCTAGCCCCGAGTGACTATTTTCTGTTCCCTAATCTCAAAAAATGGCTTGGCGGTAAGAGATTTGCGGACAATGAAGAAGTAATCGAAGCTGTAAATGGTTATTTTGAGGAGCTTGACGAATCAGTCTATAGAGATGGCATTAATAGACTGGAACACCGCTATGAGAAATGTATCAGCCTTGGAGGAGATTATGTTGAGAAATAAAAAAAAAAAATTTTTAAAAACCTTGTTTTTCTTGGTCAGGCCGGAAACTTATCAATCCACCCTCGTATAATCTTCAAGACCACTGCTATTCAATTTAATATTTTTGACCCTAAGGCAGAATATTGACAGTTGCTCGACACATTGATAATTTTCAATTAAAAATCCAATTAAATACCCTGCGTTAATTAGTTCCATCCCTTAATTAGATGTCTTAATAGTCAGCTAATTCCAGAAAGGGCTATTAACCAAGGAGATAGATAGCTACAATTTGCATTACAAACAGAACCATAGATATTCAGAATATCACGATATATGATGATCACTTCATTACAAGTGTACGTACCACCTATGGTATAGATATTAGGATACATAAGCATTATACTAACGATAAGTTAGAAAATTAAATTTGTAACTAATTGAAGCTTATCGATTTACATGTTTGGTAAGCATACTTCATTTCCCTAGTACATTAAAATTTATTGGTAAAAGCTTTAATTATATGTATTATGAAGTAGGGGAAAATTACACTGAACATTCTACATTCAAATAACATTACCTACAGAACGTCTTGTTTCTACCGCGACAATATATCACCTTGTCGTTGAAAGTCAATTCAATTTGCGTTCGTTTCCAATAATTTGATCGTGAAATAAGGTCTACGTTTGCATCTCAACGGGCCAAAAGGAGTTGCCGTAATAAATCAAACTGAAATGTTAATATTGATTTGAAGTTGCCATGCCATCGTCATCGCTGTTGCCCACGTCGCATAATCGATTTGAGTTGAGTCGAGAGAAAGTACGAACGATTTTTTGACAAGACTTAATTTCAATTATAACGACTAAAGCAATTATCATCAACCTTTGAGATAGAAGGTTTTACCTTTAATTTGGCACATCTTTCTTTATTTCTTCTTTTTAAGAAATTTCTTCCGATGAATGATAAAGGATTGTAGGCTATCGTCTAACGCCTGGTTGCGCCATAAAATTATTTCTTTTCTGAAGCGATGAATTCAAATTAAAATTAAGGACGATCCACGAAGATCTTTAATTTATTTTAAAATCTACAGCATTCAATACGTAATGCACTAGCAGTAAAAAGTCTAGGCTTCTCAGATAAACTGTTATTGGATACATTTCTCTTGGAATGTATGAAATAAATCGCTATTTAATGGATAAATAAATTATGTCTTGCAAACATTTACTGTCTTCACTTAGACAGCCATTTACTGTTAGACATAAAGGTAAAGGCGTTTAATAGGTACTTAACACAGTTTTAAATCTGCAATATGGGAAAGGAATTCCTGTGATATTTTATTCTTTCCTTGAATTTATCGTAACAAGAAGTATTCAAAAGTCGTGATGATATTATTTAGTTCAGTATAAATCAATAAGCACCTTGTTGTGAGTAACAATGACCCTTAAATATTAATTTGAAATCATTTTTTCGATTTTTTATTTACCCACTACAAACTACCTCAAATTAATGAGGGAAAAATTGTTGCTGTTGTTACAGCCTCGCCGGGAATCGAACCCGGGACCTTTGGCTTTACGCACCAATGTTCTGACCACTAAACTACGAGAGGTGACAACAGCAACCACGACCAACCGACCTACNGTTTTAAGTGGAACGTCAGCGGAACTTTACAGATGCCGCCCGACGAGTAGCCGCCTCGTCGGCGGTTTCAGGTGATATATATATTAAATATATGAAATCCTATGACATTGTTAGTTACTTAATAGTGTATTATGGGTAAATAAGATATCGAAAAAATGTTTACTTAAAAATTAAGTAACTAACAATGTCATAGGATTTCATATATTTAATGACCATTAAGTTTTCCCAGTGATGGGATATTTCTGAACCTGTAGAAATTTTATGTCTATAACACAACTACTTTTATATTACTTTCTCAAGTTGCGTACGAACGTTAAGTCTTTACTCGAACGTTAAGTCTTTCTAACGCAGAAATATTTTTCTAATTTCAACAGTGTAGAAATAATGTTTGGTATAAAGAGTAGTCCCGGTAATCGGTGACATTTGGACTCGAATATCTCAAAATCCTGCACCCTGGATTTGGATTCGCGTCGAGAAATCTCTCTAGGGAACAAGAGAATTTAGATGTATGAGGTGATAAATTATTATTTTGCGTGAGGTGTCCAACTATTATCACATTAACTTTGCACTATGCAATTTTGAATTAAAACTCAAAATTGACGATCTCATGCTGCCTGGGGTGTTTATCCATTTGTGTTCACTTAAGACGCTTGCTGAGTGGCACAATGAGGTGATTTCTTTAACGACGTTGCATACAAAATACTTTTTGACTTTCTTTAATTCTTGTCCCCTATCGCATGATTGTAACAGGACATTCTGATCTTATACAATACTAATCTATTTTAGTTACTTTGGCAAGGTATTTATATAAACGTTGTCATGATTCAGTTTGTGCTCTCTGGGGCCACTTAGAACGATATTCCAAAAGGACCTACTTGAACGAAACTTCGCAACAACATTGTACGTGCATTAACGACGTTGAATCGTCAGCTGGTCTGCAATTGCCCGGGAATTCCTACAGCAACTGCAACTAAACTGTATTTATTATAAGTTATTAGCGAGGAACTTCACCGCATTCAAATCCTCTCGTCGTTTCTCGAGTTTAGATATATTACATACATATGCCGGTATATACACATGTGAGCACACGTATCCTACGTGCACGTGCATACGTTATGAAATATAAACGTAATAGTACATCACTGTCCTATTACCCGAGATAAAAATTTTCAGTCTCTCAGAGGCTCTGAATGCGAGACTCGAGTCTCCGTCTCTCATCGAGTCTCTCAGGTTGTCGCTGAGACTGTCGAGAGACTGTCAAAAAAACTGTTTAGAGTCTCTGAGCGAGAGACTTAACTGGCTCATAGAGAGATCCTCATTTTGTATCCAGTCTCTGAACCAGAGACTCGAATCTCTGAACGAGAGACTTGAATTTCTCAATAAGTGGTGTCTCGATAGACATGATTAAAATTTTCCACGTTCAACAACTTTCAGAGATCCCAGT
Organism: Agrilus planipennis; assembly: GCF_000699045.2. Taxonomy (NCBI): domain Eukaryota; kingdom Metazoa; phylum Arthropoda; class Insecta; order Coleoptera; family Buprestidae; genus Agrilus; species Agrilus planipennis. The sequence continues at coordinate 904,826 of NW_020438866.1, read as the reverse complement.
CTTTCTATGAGAGACGCGAGACTCTCAATTTTTCAGTTTTATTCATTCAGTCTCTCTGTGAGAGACTCGAATCTCTGAATTAACAATTTTATCGTTCGAGTCTTTCATACAGAGACTGTGAGAGATCCATAAAAACACCTACGCAATAACTGAGAGACTCTGAAAGACTCTGAGAGACTGGAGAAAGACTGAAAATTTTTGTCTAGGGTAACTGCATCTCCTCTCCTTCTATTTTTATTTAAGAATAAATTAACAGAGTGAAACGTATATAAGTAGTATTGAAGATTCTGATAGGATGTTAAAATTTAAAATCAATTAATTACGGTATGATTTGCATATTAGAATAAAGACCTACCAAAAGAGTGCCGAGCACTTTCAATTCAAGTCGAGAATTTCTAGCACAACAGCCAGAAATTGTCTAAAATTTTAAAATTGGGAATGCAAATTAATAGATATGTTTCTGATTGTACTTACCTAATTGTATTTGGTTGAAAATACTAATTACAGTAATTCTAGTGTCTGTATTTCTTTGAAATTCTCTGGATTCATAAGGTTATCATTTTAAAAAAGCAGTGTTTAAATATGGAAATTAATGGTGTTCTAGAAAATTCGTTTATTAAATTAGTAGTTACTATTATTAAATGAATAAAAAAAATGAATGTTTGATGATGCTGTAGAGCACACTAAAAAAAAACAAATTTCAATTCAAAAATATGCAATGCGGAGAAGGGGATGGGAAAGGGGACGGGACCAGGGATGCCGAAAGCCACCTATAATTATTATACATATTTTCCACAGATCAAGGCGAGCCGTGGTACTCAATTGTTCCTATGGTATGGTATGGTAATGTTTACGGAGTTTTCTTCGAGCCCCATGGAAAATCATTAATTTGTAGGATCGTTATAGGGGCGATTCTTTGGCTTCGTGTAATGCTTTAAAGTAAGTGTGACTGTATGAACGGTCTTAGTATATTATTTTATCTTTGGATTGTGAAACCTTAAAGGTGAGCAAGTACCTATACGTAAGATCCACTTTTTTCCGGCAATTTCTCTTCGAGGATCTATAAACTATCCTTATACTTAATAAAATATAATGTCATAACTTTCAGTACTTTCTTGATCGTAACTAGATTAAATTATGCACACCTATGGATTACAAATAGGTAAACACGAATACATAACAAAAAAAAATAGAAGAGTGGCCGTCCGTTCTCGAAACAAGTCACTCGCATAATTTACCCATAGTTTGACGTTTGGATGCCCGTCTATCGGTTCTAGTTAATTTACAGGCGCCAACTATAATTAATTATTAAATCGCCGCACAACGGATTATTTATTATTTATTCATTAATAACGCATTAGGAAGGCGATATCGATTTCACATTCATCAAATCGGCCAGTTTATAACGTTCAATTTCAATTAGGCGTCCGAGGAAAGGGTACCGGTGACGATCGAGGCTTAATCCTAACGATGAATGCCGGACTTTGAATGCTTAATTAGGTAGGTCGGGTTACGATGGACATCAGCTTAGGCATCACGTTGCGATCTACAACACCTGCACTTACGGATTGAATGGCAAACGTTTTTCTTACGTAGAAATGTGTCTGTAAAATTAGGATGCCAACCTTAAGGCGGAATAATAATAAGTAGCACTGATACATTTAAAATGGAATTATTGTTTGGGTGTCAATGATGCAACAGAAGCAGAGAAAGATGTCGATAGTAAATTGTATCGATAATTCTTTTTTTATTAAGTTAATATTCAAAATTTAATAAAGGTAAGTGATTGAATAAATAAGAATTTCAGGTTTCTGGTAATTTGGTCAATTAGTGCGTTGATACTCAATCTCACCATTTCTGGAAAGTTTCAATGAGCTTCCGATATAAAAATGCGAATATGAAAATATATGCAGAACCAAAAGCAAATGTCTTTTGCACACATCAAAATGATGAAATTCATGCGATTTGACGCAAAAATTTGGATAGAAAAATTCGCAAACTTTTATTGGTCTATTTTTAATCAATAATTGCACCGATGTAGCTTCAGTAATAGGTTCTGAACAAATAAAGACATTAATACACAAAATTTAAGAAGGTTTTATAATAAAAAAGACAACCAACTCAAAACAAATTGTCACAAAGAATCCAATTAACGAAAAGTGTACAGGAAAAAACTTGGTCAATGATCAAACGGTCTGTCAAACGTACATCTGTATTGATTAGCTCCCGTATGTACACACATCATCTCAGCTGAATATTTAACTAATATTTTGTAGTTTTCAATTTATTAATACTTACATATTATTTTGTCCTACAGTTAATTTCCGATGATAGGAATTAAATGCATTGAATATATGCCAAAACCCTGTACATGATACCGAGAATCAGACTCAAATAAAATTGAATTTGGTCTCATAATTTTTCATGGTTATTGATATGGATATCAAACTGTTTCATTACGTTTTTACTACGTTTTTACAGCATAATAAATTGAATACTAGATATTATCACACGCGCTTGTAATGATAGAAAATTTTCTATTTATTAGTCTAGAATGTAGGTGACTGGATGAATGAAAACATTTATTCAACAACAACAATTTCTTTTTAACATAACAATAACATTTTACGTCTGTAATTTTATTACCTATAACAAAAATATGCGGGCCAGAAACATGGGAATTCGTATTGGTTTCTAAGAATATACCCGAGGGCACCTGGTATTATTCGATGGGATCACTGGAAGAATGCGCGTTTTACTTTTTGAAGCGTATAAAAGTTTTAATGGAAATACAAAAAATAATATTTGTTCTGAGCGAAAAGGGGGAAAACTCTAGGTTTCAAGTGCCGTTGGCACATTTTTTCGCTCTGCACAAAGAGTCAATTTGGAGGGGTTATTATTCTTTGCGAAAACAGATATTCCGAATATGTAATTTTCAAACCGCGGGTCTCTTTCTTTGCGGCAGAAGAAAAAAATAATAAAAATAATATTTGTGAAGACGTTTTCTGCAAACTTTACTTTACTTTTTTAAACGTATAAACGTAATTTTCTAAAATAGTACAAAAGTTTGAGGTTACATATAAGTACCTACCAAAATAAAAATGTTCTTTAGACAGAAAATACCACAAATAGAGCGGTATTGTGGTATTTTCGAAAACGCGCTGTTAAGACAGCAGGTAAAAGTTGGGCTGTGTTCTGTCGGAGCTGTCTGCGACGCGCTGATGAGATCCAAAAAGATCGAAATTGCGATCCGCGTCTGGCAGTTTCAACTTTTTGGACTTGAAGCAATTGTAATTGAAATATTCTTGCTGATTACCACAGTTTTTTTGCATTTTCGGATTTTATGAGTAAATTTTGTAGGAAGAATAATGCAAATCATTCACAACGTCGGTATGGATTTAGGATCACCTAGAATTAAAAGATGCTCAAATAACCCATTTTGAACTGTATCAAATAAATGCTTATTAACACTCAATAACATAGTTTGGCTAGTTGATATTGGCGGACGAGTGGTCTCATCAATGCTACCCCCTTTTCGGCTACCTTTAGGAATCGTGGAATTAGGTGGATGGAAGTGATTAAGAAGGCGTATTACATGACACGAACTAGTACAATTATAAATTGGTATTGGATTTAGCGTTTGCCCACGGGATTCGAAGAAAATGCGAAAAATTTTGAAAAAGTGCAAACGGTTCTGCATCTCATGGTAATTTACTTTTATATCATTCACAATCCCCTCAATCGCTGCAATCCTCCAGTTAACAATCACGTGCTGTCTTTTGGTCTCTCGCGAAATTTAATCTACCTACACAAATGTAAATATTTTATGCATGTGCAAGAAAGCAATTTTTCTAATTTAACAACGTTTGAAGTTACTCTATGATAGTAGAATGAAGATTCGGGCTATAGGGCCGTGGTATAAGTGAACTATTCTGTCTAGACGTTTCGTCAGCTACTGCGGCTGACATCCCCAGTGGTAGTGCTGCGTTGACAACGTGAACGTAGATTATCTTCCAGTGGCTGGCGAGACATAATCTACGTTCATATTGTCAACGCAGCACTACCACTGAGGATGTCAGCCGCAGTAGCTGACGAAACGTCTGGACAGAATAGTTCACTTAGACCACGGCCCTATAGCCCTAATCTTCATTCTACAATGGATTCCGGCAGTAAAAGCCTTTGTTCTTATACTCTATGATAGTTAAACAAATACCACCCACCCATTTAAACACTACTACCAAGTTGACATTTCAAAGTAAGTTTAGTCTACTGCTTAAGAGTCTAAAGTTGTCATCAATTGATTGGCTTTCTCATGCAGTTCCAATCGATGCCCAGAATCTGAAGTCTATTTTTACATGGCAGTTTTCGTCAGTGCTAGGATTGATGGGTCCAAGACTATTATAGTTAACTTTCTAACAAAATAATACGCCCGAACGTAATTTTATCGTCATTTTTATCGTTGAAGGAAAAAAAAATCTTTGTCATGATTTGGTAATTTGTTTCCTTTATGTCAGATACACGTCTTAAGTGAAATAAACGCCCTTCGATTAATTTTATCTTAAAGCCATCGACATTATCGTCCTATGTTTAACGCACACAACCCCAAGCCATCTCAACCCAGTCGCGACCGTTGTTCTTATTGCTTCTTTCCTTGACCTCATTCCTCATCGAAAGCAAATGTTATCAGCTCCATCTAACCATTATGACGACATCAATTCCCAACAGGCGCAGCAAACGTAGATAATGAGGGTAATTTGAACTGGGTGACGATTTGACGTCTGCTGCTAGATATCAAGCATGGCTCAGTTTCTTAACGATCTAGCTTAAGGAACTGTACGCCTCTAAAATTATTTCCGATTACATTTACAACACTTCAAATCAACGGTACATTTATCTACACTCTGATAGACGAAAGAAAACCTAGTGACCGTAAACTTAATGATTAATGAGAACATAATAATTCTGAAGGTTTCTCAAAACGTAATTCATTAATGACGAATTAATTAACCAGAATTGCACAGAGGAGAATGGAAAAAAGGCAGATCAATTTGGGCTTAGAAGAATTAGTGGAACGCGGGAAGCCATTCTAGCTTTACGGATAACAATAGAGAAAACGATAGAAAAAGGAAAGAGTGCGTACATAGGATTCGTAGATTTAGAAAAAGCTTTTGACAATGTTAAATGAGACAAGATGTTAAATATACTTAAAAATATAGGGATGAGTTACAAAGATAGAAGAGTGATACTTAATTTCTATAAAGGGCAACAGGCAGCTATAGAGCTGGAGCTACAATGAAGAGAAGTAAATATTAGGAAGGGAGTCAGACAGGGATGCACACTATCACCGCTGCTTTTTAATCTGTCCATCGAAGACAGTACAACTGCAGGGATAGATATATAGGCGCAGAAGATTAGTATGTTTAGATTTGCAGATGATATAGCAGTATTAGCATCTAGCAACGAAGACTTAGGAGAGATAGCTTCAAATAAAATGGATGCGGTACTGACAAAACAGTACTGTATGAAAATAAATAAAACTAGAACAAATATATACTGGTATGCAAGGGAAGAAAAAATAGGGAAACAGCGAATATAAAGATAGGAGACAAAAAATTAGTATTGGCTGATTTAAGGTATCTAGGAAGTCAGATAAGTCAGAACGGAAGGAGTAGTAGGGATATAAAGCAGAGGATAGCGCAGAGTCGTGTCGCCTTTAATAAAAACAAGTCACTTCTATGCTCACGAACGGTTAATTTAGAAATTCGAAAAAGGTTGTTAAAGGTGCATGTTTATAGCACGGCACTTTACGGGTGCGAACATGGACAATGCGGCGGAAAAGAAAAGGTTAGAATGTGGTGTTACCAATGAATGATGAGAGGATACCGTGGATAGAGAAGGTTAGAAAGAGATATTAGAAGGAATAGAGGACTCCATGGAAGTCATTAAGGAATAGCCGAGATATGTTGGTAGGACACCTTCTTAGGCATGAAGGTCTAGTCAGAGACATATTAGAGGCGGAAACGGGAGTTAGGAGGGGTAGAGGTAGACCTAGATTAGGTTGCTGTTCGTAAATATTTAAGGATGTGGGTTGCTCTAGTTTTAGGGAAATGCGAAGTTTAGCTCAGGATAAGAAAGAGTGGAAGTGTGTGTCCAACCAGTCTTGGGACTGACGGCCTTATGATGATGAATTCATTCATGGTGTATTGTACTCGCGTCGTACGCTCCGGTCTGGTTCAGTTAGAAATTCGTAGGTATCTCTCAAATTTTAGCAGTGAGGTGGTTATTTATGGGTCAACAGTTACGATTCAAAATTGAATTTCAGAATAAATGAAATTAAGCAAAAGTGCATGCAGTGTTAGGCAATAAAGTCAGCGCACTTAGGGAAAAGCATAAATTCAGGCGAACTAATACGATTTATTCATTTAAAAATATCCTTAAAGGACGACTACATGTGTGTGTTCGTCTTTTTTTTTCTCGGACTTATGTCCTAATTATGTTCGCCCTTGCCCTTTCAAATTTTCGTGTTTCAACTTGAATGAAAAAAATAACCACGGCGCAAGTTGATTTCGCGCCGACGGGTAAATTTTTTAAATCTCGGCTCGCAGATTGCCGCGCCTTCATGTTTGGTGTCTTAATTCAAAATTTATTAACTGGGGAACCGTTCATTATGGAGTAATCTCTAAAATTTCGGTGCAGGCAACTGATAACATACTTCGTGAATATTTATGAAAGAAGGGGCGCGCAATTTGTTCAAGATCGCTGTAATCCTCCCCGTTTCTGTGTTCCTCTTCCCAATCTCTTTCGTTGAGAGCAATAAATCTTCCAATTATTCAAAAGTTCTTTACATTTCCGACATTTGTGTTTGTTATGCAAACATTTTGTTTCAATTCCATCAGATTTGCTGTGGGAGTTCCGCAAATGAACCAACTCTAAAGATTGCTCCTATTTGATTATTAATTACCTTTTTACCAAATATTTAACAACAAAAGAAATATTACATCGCCCTTTGAAAAATGATTATTATTATAAGCATGTGTCTATAAGTATGTGTATGATCTTCTAGATATTTTAATGATAGTTAAGAAATTTGAAAAAGATTGTTAAAGGTATATATCTGGAGCACGACTCTGGACGGGTGCGGAACGTGGACGGTGCGGGGGGAGAAAATGCCTCACACGCTTTCAATATGTCGTATCACAGGCGAATGATAAAATCGTGGATAGAGAAGTTTAGAAATGAGGAGGTATTAGAAACAGTAGGATAACAGGGAGCGCTATGGAGGTCAATAACAAATAGGCGAGATAGGTTGGTAGGACTCCTTCTCAGACACGAAGGGCTAGTCAGGAACATATTAGAAGGAAAAACTCGGGTTAAGGGAAGGAGTACTCGGGATATAAAGCAGAGTTTACTGCAGGGTCGATCGCCTTTAATAAAAAGAAGTCATTTTTATGATGGCGAAGAAGAAGATTAGCTCAGGATAGGAAAAAGTCGAGGTGTGTCCAAACAGACGTCTCTATGTTGGTGATGATGATGATAGTGACTTGTTGAGTATTATAATAAAATAGTTTATTAATGGTGAAACATTCTTCTGTTTTAATTAAATATTCAGCAATTTTTAAGTAATGTACAATTACGATACGATACTTGGAATATTTGGAATTTTCACTTGTTTTGTTATGGGTCATTAAGTAGATCTTATCACTTAATAATCGCACAAGGAGAATAAGTTGCTTATGAAACTGGTTGTGATGTACTAATAGAAAATTAAAGTTGACGATGTTTTAGAAAAACTTTCTTTTTCATATTAAAGAAAGAATCATTGTGTTTTTACAACGTCGCTAACGAATTCGTTATCTATTGGCGTAGGTTATTATTCAAATTACTTTCGCTTGTCTTGTTATCGACAGTAGCATCCAGATTGAAAAATGGGCAAGTAGCTCCTTAATTTTCCCAAGGAACAAGCGAGCACGTCTAGTTCTCTAATTAAAATAGTTTCCAAATTTTTAACTTGCTGAAATACACTTTACTTCGTTTACTTGGTCGTAGCGCTTTAGAAAATTTTCTCTTCCTTTCTTGTTCTCTTTGTTAAAATGTATTACGAAAAAAGTGCTCTCTAACGAACGTCAATTTCGTACAGACGAACCTTAATTTATAATTAAAGTGGAATAATTTCAGCTGAAAAATATTGTTTAGCGTTGCCAGAGTCGAAAAAATTAAATCGCCCTAGTTAGAGAAAGGGGAGAAAAATAAGGCGTCATTCGTTTTTTTACGGAAAAGTTGAGATCCACTTAATTATCTACAATAAAAAGTTGCTAATTTCTTAAATGAAAATTTCTTGGCAGCTTTAACTTTGAAGCAGACGTAATTATGTAAATAACATGATTTTTTAGTTAGGTACGTACTTCTCTACTTAGATGAATCAAAGAAGAATAAACAAATTTGCAGAATATTCTAAATTTTCAGGGGAGATATTCAGCCAAAGTACATACTAAAAATAGGTGTAAATATGCACGGGAATTTTTGGGGAAACTGCTGAAAAAAAAAATAAGGTCAGCCGCACATTGTAAAAGTGTTCCTGATATTGTCCGGAAGGCATTCCACGTAAGACCCGGACAACATCGGGATTATTGACATATCTGACGTCCGCTTTGGATGATCGTTGGATTCATACCAACGGACGTTAGAAATTTATCTAATCAAACCCTCACACCTCAGGTCGAGATTGATTAGGTAATGCTACATTGGTTCGTTAATCACCTGCATAACTGGTTGCAAGTGTACAAAAATTGGCAGATATCTTATTAAACCTAGACAAATCTAAAGTTGGTAACTGAAGTAGTTAATGCTAAACCATTACCAGCAACATCCATATAATAACCCTCTCTCTATTATTGTGGATAGTGGATTATTTCTTAATAAACAACATGATATCAGTGTGTATAATTATTCGGATGATTATTATTAAATTTTTCAATTTTCAAGTTTCTGCAAAGGATTTAATATTGGTTTAAGACAATCCTTAAGAAACGAAAAAAATCGAAATTAATTTTGGATTAGTTGAGGAAGAATTAGTGTGAATTGGATTAATGTCTGTAGACAAGCAGGAAACCATATGTCCTAAGAGAGTGTTAAGAAGAGACATTCAATTAAGCGATAGACGTTGCGCTAAAGATTGCACTTGGATTCTTTTTAAATTGCAACTGCTTGCAATTTTCAATGGAGATGGCTCAATATAGAAAACGTTACCGTTAAACGAATTGCAACGGTAGAATACTGACAGAGCCTGACCATTGGATTCGTGGAGTAATTTATTCAACTTCGTTCTTTAAAAGGTTCACTGAAAGAGCAACTACACCGTCTCCGGAATTAAATGCTTCCCCCAAGTAAATTGAACGTCGCTTCGCGCCCAACACGCCAGGCTATTTTCCAACAGGATTCAAAATTTATACTCCACATATACACCTACGCAAACCTTAACCTGAACGGGAACTCTACCAAGAAGTATTACCTTCATTGTACATACATATGCGAGATTGCTATCCGGATCCGAATACGTATTTGTATGCGTGTGTACTCGCAGGCGCACACAAATATATATTACGACTATAGTAAATTTATATCCGACTGATATTGATTTAATTAAGGGTAACCGTTTCAACTGCTGTAAAGTCAGGTACGCATTTACATAAGTTTGTATATACATATTACATAGGTAAGGCAAGACGTTCGGGAAACATATAATTTACAGATCTTTTTGTCGACATATTTCCTTTTTAATTTATACATGGAAGACGCTATCAACATCATTAAAGATTAGATTTGCAGATGATATAGCAGTATTAGCATCTAGCAAGGAGGAGTTAGAAATAGCTTTAGATAAAATGGAAGCGGTATTTACAAAACCGTATTGTATGAAAATAAATACAAGTAAAACAAAAATACTGGTATGCAAGGGAAGAAAAAGTAGAGAAAGAGCGAATCCAAAGATAGGAGACGAAAGATTAGAAGTGGCTGATTTTAGGTATCTAGGAAGTCAGAACAGTCAGGGCGGAAGGAGTATAGGGATATAAAAAGGAGTAACTTCTATGCTCGCGAAGGGTTAATTTAGAAATTTGAAAAAGATTGTTAAAGGTATTTGTTTGGAGCACGGCGCTGTACGAATGCGAAACATGGACGATGTGTGCGGCGGAAAGAAAAGGCTAGGAGCATTCGAAATATAGTGTTACAGGTAAATGATGAGGATACTGTGGATAGAGAAGGTTAGAAATGAAGAGATACTAGAAAGAATAGAAGAGCAGAGAGCTCAATCAATAAGAAATCAACAAGAAATATGCGAGATACGAGGGTGGATTGATAAGTTTCCGGCCTAACCAAGAGATGACGCCACTAGGCCTACCTTGAGGTGACATTCTATAGTACCATCCTTGGATAGCTTGTAGCTATAGTTTCAGCCCGATCTCCTTGCTAGTGTAGGTTTGACAGCACGCTGAACAAGACGCCTCTGTGGTTTTCGTAAAAATGGAAAAGCAGGAAAATCGTGCTGTCATCAAATACTTTTATTTGAAGGGGTTAACGCCGAAGGAAATTAAAAAAGAGATGGACTCAACACTGGGGACATCCTCCCCGTCATATTCAACCGTTAAGCAGTGGGTTTCCGAGTTTAAAAAGGGTCGTGTGAGCACCTCTGATGGGCCTCGCTCAGGACGCCCCGTTGAGGTCACAACTCCAGATATGATCGAAAAAATTCATCAAATAGTGCTGGGAGACCGCAGATTGAAAGTGCGTGAGATAGCTGAGACCTGTAAGATGTCATATGAACGTGTGCAACATATTTTGCACCAACATTTGCATATGGAAAAGCTCTGTGCAAGATGGGTGCCGCGTTTGCTAACAGTCGACCAAAAATTGATTCGAAAAAACATTTCTACCGCAAATTTGTCATTGTATAAGCGTAATCCAAGCGAATTTTTGCGTCGATTCGTAACCGTTGACGAAACGTGGGTCCACCACTACACTCCTGAAACCAAAGAACAGTCTAAACAGTGGATTGGACCAGGGGAACCAACTCCAAAGAAGGCAAAAACAATTTTTTCGGCGAACAAGGTTATGGCTACTGTTTTTTGGGATGCAAGAGGTATTATATACATTGATTACCTTGCAAAGGGTAATACTATCACTGGTCAATACTACGCAGACTTATTGCAACGTTTGAGCCACGAGGTGAAAATTAAACGACCTCATCTGGCGAAGAAAAAAATCTTGTTTCATCACGATAACGCACCAGCGCACACGTCAATCGTTGCGACGGCTAAAATCAACGATCTAAAGTTTGAATTGATGCCGCACCCTCCTTACTCTCCAGACCTAGCCCCGAGTGACTATTTTCTGTTCCCTAATCTCAAAAAATGGCTTGGCGGTAAGAGATTTGCGGACAATGAAGAAGTAATCGAAGCTGTAAATGGTTATTTTGAGGAGCTTGACGAATCAGTCTATAGAGATGGCATTAATAGACTGGAACACCGCTATGAGAAATGTATCAGCCTTGGAGGAGATTATGTTGAGAAATAAAAAAAAAAATTTTTAAAAACCTTGTTTTTCTTGGTCAGGCCGGAAACTTATCAATCCACCCTCGTATGTTGATAGGCCACCTTCTCAGGCATGAAGGTCTAGTCAGAGACATATTAGAGGCAGAAACAACAGTCAGGATGGATAGAGGTAGACGTAGATTAGATTACTGTTCGCAAATAGTTAAGGATGTGGGTTGTTCTAGTTTGAGGGAAATGCGAAGATTAGCTCAGGATAGGAAAGAGTGGAGGTCAGTATTCAACCAGTCTTAGGTGTAACGACCTTGATAATGATGATTTTGCGTAATTTGGTGAACGTATGGAATAGATTTTTTCAACCACGTCTATTTTCTAGTTCTTAGCTCGCCTCCAGTAGGTATATATTTCCACTGATAGTAAATTTATACCTAGCCGATATTGATTAAGAAAAACCTTTTTTTAGCTACCCTTAAATTAAGTATAGGTACGTATAAATTATTAAAATTACAGGTATATGTTATACGTGTAATTGAATGAACGGGAAAGCTCTCAGCGGTTCCTATTTTAAACTTTTCAATTGTTCTAATTCAAGGATATTATTTTAGGTTAATGAAACAATAACTACTATACATTGCTAACTTTCGTCTAAAGTAACGTTGACACAGCTACCTCCGTTATTAAACTTTTTAATTAGTGGAAAGGGAGGTGGAAATGTAATATCTTTTCCACCCAACATCTTTCGTTACTTAGATTTTCCAAAAAAAGTTTAATTACTATCTATCTGATACAAAAACAAAAGAACGCTTCAAGTAATTCTGTTTCTCAATTTGAATCTTTTTAAACAAAGTTTCGCAGGAAAATTGGCTAATCTAATAGCAATGAGAGATTTAGGTACATGGAATTTATTTAGCTTGATTCTTACTTGGTAATCTAGTTGAAGAATATTTTGCTATAAAACTGTTATTGTTTTCATGTTCTTGTTTTATGAAATATCGAGAGGGAAAGCATTTATGTGCATATAAATGTTAGCAATCCAATTTGCATTCTTGATATGATAATGGTCGTATCAGCTTAGACATTTGTTTTGACAAGAACAAAGAGGTCTATAAAACAGTTTGTCGTTCTATATTGACGGCCCGTTTACGAAAAAATAATAGTGACCTCAGAGTTATAAAAATAGTGGAAGCAGGTTTTTCATTTTTTATTACGAAACGGGTTTCCAAGGATTTAGAAGAACAATGGCGATATCGGAGGTACGGTTGGTCGTTGAATTCTTATTCCCTTTTTAGAAACTTCCGAATGATATTTCTGAAACGGAAGGACGACATAAGATGTCTGGTTAGAAATTAAATAAATCGTATGGGCGAGCGGCGGGCACAGTAAAAATCCTGTACAGTTTTAAATAATGACTTCTCTCTCATAGAACGGTTTTCCGTTATCTGGAACAAGACTGCTCCCTCATAAATCCCCTTTATTGTCTCGTCTCGGAATAAAGAAGAGAATAGGAATGGCCGGGTAAAAATATGCGGGCGGACCCCAGCGGCTCGCCACTCGTAAGATATGGACGCCCAAAAAATATACATCTGTTTACTACTACTGGGTCGAAATTATTGATGGCTGCATTTGAACTAGAGATTTACGACGCCGTTTCCAATAACGGAAATACCCTTGGCGCGGTCGCACGACCATGAATAAAAAAGCTAGTGTTGATATTGGTTCTCTTCGAGTTCTCTCTGTGACGTTGCTAGTTTTTCTCGCTAGAACGAGTAACGACTTTCGCGAAGGAAATAAGGAAATGGGCCGTTGCTCGCTACTACTTTGTCTTCATCTCTCTCCTCTGGTTGCATCTTGTCGATAGAGCCGCAAAAAATCCATCTGTGTTCATTCAATGGAACACATCGCCAATCACTTTATAATGTTCTAGTGCGCGGAAGTTGTTGGTGTGTTTGTCAATCTCTCAGTTAGATGGATCGGTTAAATATTAAAGAAAAACGGCTAGAGATTCTCATGAAATTTTGCGTGATGGTTTTGCAAAACTTCATCCGACTTTGTTAAGCGATTTGGCAATTTTAATAAGGACAAAAAAAGTTTTTTGAAGTGAAACTTCTATATTACGATTTTATCTGTCACAAAAAAAGCGTTACGGTCGCTTGGAGGGGATAGACGGTATATCGTGTGGTGAGAGACGACAGCGGCGAAGGGAGAGAAAAGGTGGCGGCGGTGGTGACATGGCAATGGCAATGGCAATGGTATTAGTTATTATGTAATGGGCCGCCGCGCGGAGAGCGGGAAGTCACTAGAGTCCCGGCGGCGTGTGCTGTGCTCAACTGTTGTTTTCTTACCTCTGCTCTCAACGTGGTTGAGCATCTTTGCCTCTATTTTCGGTCTGTGTAAAAAATGTATATATGGAAGTATTCCTTAGGCGTAATTTCGACATCCAGGATGTTATCATTTAATCAGAATCTTTAATTGAAAATCAGTACTATCTAACAGTCTCTGTAAAATCGTCTCCAAAAAGAAAATAGGTTTATCTGTCTGTGTAGGTAATGTTAGTATTCGTTCATTTTAATACACAGTGATACAATGTAGCTTTCTTTAGATGTTGTAAGAGGAAGGCTGCTCTATCGATTACTTGTTGTGATCCGGCATCGTCAGTAAAAATCGTTTAAAGAAACTATCTCTGCAGTATAGACGGGAGCGTTCGTTTCTGCACAAAAAGCTGTACGACAGGGCACGACGGTGGTAATACAAATCGTCTTTTTGTATGTATGTACTCCTCCGTCGGTGGCACACTGTAATCGCTCGATATCGTTTTTGTCGGCAGGATATGCGCCAATACAGCATCCGCAGCCAGACGACACGATCCTCTCCGACCACGATGGCCGCGTATTAGGACTTGATTGCGTCGGTTACGACCAATCTCTCTACGGCGCGATAAACTTAAGCCTTGCTTGAAACACAACCAGCATCGATTTCCAACGTTTCCAACGGAATTGTTGCTAGTTATGCCTTAGTCTGTCGTAATCATAAATCGATTCGATCAAGAACAGTTTCTTGATGGTACGGTAAAATCATAAATTAAGCAACTCTTACTGTCCAAAGCTTATATGCCTTTAATGATCGATTTATATTGTCATCATTGTTTTACCAGTTAATGATAACATTAATGAAAATAATTAACCAAGAGAAAATTATCAGTTAGTGTCAATAAATACGCAGTATACTACTATTACCTATTACTTATTGATGGAAGATTTGTTTTTCGAGATATTTACTACAGAAGCGTTTTCATTAATTTTTATTTCACGTCCAATGCATATAACGAAAAGCAACATCCCTTCCCCTTTCTGTATGACAAAGTGTTTTGTATAGCCGCTTATTTTGAGACAATAAAATACCTTGATTGCCAACAATGGAAAGAGCAGAAAATTTTGAAACCAGAAATACTGAGAAGTTGATTTACCTCTAATTTTTCTGTAGGTAATCAATTTGTATTGTTGAGGTAAAAAACAACAAGAAATGACTTGATCTTTAAAGGACTTTGAATAAGGTATCGTACAGTAAGATATTTCTGATGGGTCAAAAATATGCAGTCCCTTTTAAACAAAGCAGCCTGACCCGTAACATTCCGTATTTCTCTGTAGCCGAGAAGAGGGATAAGTGACACGGTGCACCTGCGCAGGAGAGGGAAACTGTATGATACATGTAATAAAATTTAAATGAAATTTTACTTCATAACAATGTATAAAATTAGCAGAATCTAATTTTCGTTGGTATAAAACAAGAAAAGTTAACAAAATTGACACAGTTTTTCTGAAAACTGTTCAGTCTTTTCGGTCTCGTGCCGACTACAAACTCGATCAGAAAATACATTCGACCGTATAAATTACATTTTCCTGTACTCCGGTTTGAAAATTTCTTCTGAAAACAAATTTGTTGCAATTTGCTACACTTGCTGCAGAAATAGTAGCAAGGACGACTTTCTGGAGTAACAATAGATCCTTGTGTCGAGCTCGTTTAAAAATTTTGTTTTCCTTTTTTTAAATTACTAACGTTGAATTTGTCTGTGCTGTTCCTTATCAATACAGTGAATTTCATTTATTACGACCTTGGTTATAGCGACCATTTTGCTATAGCGACATTAAATCTTAGTCGGCAGTCGATTTAAAATTGAAAAATGGTGAAAACTATTCATACGTGTCTGTATCTCTTTACCTTTGCCTGTAACGACTTTCGGATATAACGACGAAGTTACAGTGGTCCCTTCGTCGTCGTTATATCCGAAATCAACTGTAATTTTTCTTTTTTTAATATTAATATATACCAGTGGCGAGTTGATAGCCGAATATATTCCATCAAAAGACCAAAGAGCGGCAACATTTTTTTTGTACAAATACCTTCAGCCATCTTTTCAAATAATTAATAAAGTAATATAATAAATGATATATTAGGTACAAGAAATCATGTCAAAAGACATGGAAACCTAATAAATTATGATCAGTCAGTTTATTGGAAGTCTTTAAAGGTCAGTTTTATTAATCAAATTTTCCCGTTGAGTTCAGTTCATCCTTTAGTAGTGAATTTAATACCTGTTAGAGGATTAAAGGGCGCAACACGCAAAGTTATAACGATCTCTTTCATATTACTTTGGCATTCAGTTATTTTCACCTCACAAAGCAGGATTGGCGTGAGCAGGTGTTCAAGCTTTGGGTAATCCGATCAACCCAGTCTCTAATCCACCATTAGTGCGTACTTTACGTCTTACGCTCCCAAAGAGAAAATTTACTTTCGACGCGATCACTTGCCGTAATGAGGTTATTAACCTCGCAATCTCCCTTTGTCGATGGGGCATTCGAGCCAAGGGAAATTTTAAATGATCTATTAACTACGCTTCACTATAAATTGTTGCCGTTTTGAACACCTATGTAAATTTATTGGATGACAAAGTACTCACCTATCACAAAAGCAAGTCATTTCCGAGTTAATAAAACCGATCGAAATGTTAAAAGAAGAACGCATATTATTAGTTTAAAACTTAAATTTATAATTGGGTCACAAGGGAACGCCTTCGCTCGAAAGAAAAGAGAACTGTTTTCTGTGGATTTTTTGGTATAGATGCAGAGATTGGTAAAGCCAAAAGGCAATTATTTGAAATCTCAAATAAGTAGTAATTGGTTATCTCACATTAAATGTTACCAAATTGATTAAAAAACACGGCTCCCTTTTGTGTATTAGATAATAACTAGCAGCGAAACCCGGCGTTACTCGGGTTAAAATACATCGCACATTTAATGGTATATAAAATATTTGAGGATCCACTTTTAAACGTAGATAGTATAGATTTCTATCGTAGATACCACCCTGTACCTTTATAAAATTTCTTACTAACAGTAGATCGTTCTAGAATATTCTAGAATATTTGGACAAAATCTAGAAAATTCTAGAAATCATTGATAATTAATTAAGGACATTTGGAACTTTCCACATATTTCTAGAACTTTCTGGACCATTACATATCGATTTTAACAGTTGCACACAATTTGGAACTTTCCAGATCATTCCAGATATTTCTAGAACTTTCTGGAACATTCCATATCGATTTTAACAGTTGCACACAATTTGGAACTTTCCAGATCATTCCAGATATTTCTAGAACCTTCAAGAACATTCTTGATCGATTGTAACAGTTGTACACATTCTGGATTTTTCTGGATCATTTCAGAAATTTTCCAAAAGGTACCATAAGTTAAAAAAGTACAGGTATATATTTTTTCACATTTTCGCCACCCACTTCCATCCACCGCGACCAAACTCCCTTACTTTCAGTAGGAGACCAAGGGGTATTTACAACCCCAACGCAAAGTTGATAGGAGTTGGTGGTGATAGATAAAACCCTGTCTTTACGTACGCACATTAGCATTATATATATATATATATGTATATATATATATATATTTAGATTTAGATTAGGAAATTATGAACATACTGATAATNCCGATGTCAAACATTTGGCTTAATTCTATTTTTTGCCAGATGATGGCTGACTATTGACTGTCTGACATTGCAGTTCCTGATCATAACTGTCGTGAAAGTGGATGCAATTCTTCTTGGTAATATTCCAATTTTGTCAAATCATTCAACGGCTGCTTGCGTTCGTGGTTGACATCAATCTTCAATCTTTGGGCCTGTTCTTTGACATACCATGGTTTACATTTAATTAATTATCAACAACAAAGTACTTTCATCAATTTAGTATCGTTTGATGCGAAATATGATTAGTAAATAATGAATTATTTAACTTCGAAATTTCTCAGTTGAAAATCATTTACTGGAAGAATTAATAATAATCTATTAAGAAAGCAACAACATGTGTTTGCCTTCTGTTGATATATATATATATCTGATGTATAATGCACCAGCAAGTCACTATTGTTAGCATATAATTTTGGATTTTTATAGTTTGATTTTGGATTTTTGAAGTATTCGTTTCATTTATAATCCCTGAATATCTAATATTTAAAATAAACATTTCTTGCAACAAATTCTAAATTATATTGGAAACTGAAAGCATTGGCTTCGAGCATCTCTACTTTGTATATTTTCTTTCAATTTCCTGCAAAATTTATTCTTGTTACTGTTTGGCTTTTAAAAATATCCTCTTGCTAGATTGCAAAAATGAAATACCAAAGAAATTGTTTATGGATGCTATAGATGAATGTATGTACATCATAAGTTCAAATAAAAACTTGTTTAATTGAATTCCAACAGTGTCTCTGATGTACCTTCTGACAAGTTTTTCCCATAAAGTGGATAATTTCACAATCCTTTATGGATCATTAAAAAAAGTTTTTACGAGTCCCATTAAAAAAACTTTTTATGATGCCATTGCTATGTTTATACTTCAGCGAGAGGACGTTTGCGACACACATGAGGTAATTTCAATTTGCTTTAGTAATTAACCAACAGAAATTAGGTTAAATTTTTAAAGAGTTCACGTACAAATCTCATCAGCGGCGGTTTGTTCACGAGAGCGAAACAGAATACTTTTATGTATAAAACATGGATAAGGATACTTAATTAATTACACATTGTTCACAATTTTTTAGTGCTCGCTTTCTGCGAACTGAATAGAACTTTTCAAAGAAAATAATCAATTGCGTTAACACAAATCAGTGGAGTTGTTTGAAAACTATATGTACCTACAAACCAAATATGTATGCGCTTGTTACAGATTAAAGTCGGGTTTATTTACATTGAAAGTTAGAATTAAGGCTGGTTGGTATATAAATTGGCGGTAACAACACTGCTAGACTGACCAAATCCTAAACTATCGATTCGTTGTCGTAATGCAGGTTGGCAGAGGTCCAGGACAAATTCAGGACTCATTTAACTATGCCCATGCAACGTTACAAGAATTTATTAGCAGCGTGACTGCCTCTTGGACGGAAACTTCATCGATAAACTGCTACGAGAAGTCAATGCCAGCAAAAATTATAGCTTGAGGCCAATAAATGTCCCGAATCGGAAAAAAATTCGATGCTTTTAACATAAGCTTATAATTTTAACTATTACGAAGCTATCAATGTAGGCATACGAATGCGATATACACCTATGATTTAATACACATCATTTATCAAACATGTCTGTAAATATATGTATTAATAATTATTAAATTAGGAATAAAATAATTCGAAGTGGTCCGTGTTCTGTCGAAACTGCCAGACGCGGATCGCCATTTCGATATTTTGGATCTCATCAGCGCGTAGCAGACAGCTCCGACAGAACACAGACCAACTTTCACCTGCTGTCTTAACAGCGCGTTTTAGAAAATACCGCAAATGGAGCGGTAAACGCCATCTGTAGCACGATGCAACATTTTAGGATTACGTATGCTAAAACTAGGTCCATTTAAATATAAGGATATCTACTTGCTGAAACGAATCCCGGCGTAGCTAACCTCAACGTGATAGGCACGTTATCATAATCGAATAAAATAATTCGAAGTGGTCTGTATTCTGTCGAAACTGTCAGACGCGGATCGCGATTTCGATTTTTTTGGATCTCATCAGCGCGCCGCAGACAGCTCCGACAGAACACAGGCCAGCTTTTACCTGCTGTCTTAACAGCGCGTTTTGGAGCGTACGTAATCCTAAAATGTAGCATCGTGCTACAGATGGCGTTTACCGCGCCATTTGTGGTATTTTCTTTATTAAATTAGGAAATAATTATTTTTTTTCGAACAAAAATATTGATAACAATTAGGTCATGAAGTTCATCTAGGTAGGTGCTTGATAAATTAACAACGTTATTTAGAAAAAGTCATTAATTATGACATTAAGAAGGACGAAAATTTTATTGTTATAGTTTGTGAACGTTGCTACCATTTACGCTTTTATTTTACAAAATTTTCAGCACTTATTCCTGATAAGTATTTTGATTTTTCGTTCTTGTGCAGAATATAGTAAATATAATAAATATATGTTTAATTACTTAATCGAGAAACAAACGACCAAAAGATAAACCGTAAATACTTTTTTGAACACGTTAGATTTTTATTGGTAGTTCAGAGCGTTTTCAAATACACCTACATATATTATGTATCGCACACGTCAATTTATCAATATCCAATTACCTATAGACACGCGGCTCCTGACAGTGAAAAAGGGTAGCAACCCGTCCTGCTATATAGGTATAAGTTTATTAACATTACCAATCGTTGAAGGAAGGTATCGGATAGCGAATAACAAATATAGCGAGTGAAATTTGATCATCTTATTTTCCGTGGTTTCCTCTTTTCCAACAATAGATTTGATATCGGACACTCATAATAATATTGTATAAGGTTAATGAAGTAATTAATCCTTCTCTACGGAAAAGTAATATTTTATGAAGAGAACTTGCGAGAGATTCTTTAAATTAGTTATAAATAATTTTAACGAGTTAGTTTTAGTATATAGAAGCTTCCGATGTGGGTGCTTAAATATTGTAATTCAGATTATGTTGCTACTTAAGACTACCATGAAACATGTAAATCTACGTATTATCGAAAAAATATTTAAGAATATGACGGAAGATAGGAGACTGTTGGTGCTTTTGTTTTGAACTTTTCTAAACTGCTGGGTATTGCACTATAACCAAAGCAGACAACATCCACTAAAAAGCGATTACCGTCGTTGTTTAAGCTCCGCTTCGAGAAATCTTAAGGCTTATAGGAAACTTTAGATTTCTTTTTTATACAACAACGTTCTGACGAAGAAGCGGATGCCAATGAAAATTACTTTCAACGAATAAATTAATAGCTAACTTCACATTGAAAGTAGATGAAAGGATTTATCAAATAACTTAATTTAAGAAGAAAAGGAAAAGAGGACTGGTAGAGATGCTAGTTTAACAGAAGCGTCATATTTTGTCTAAACTTTTGAATGTTGAATTAAGTTCTATATCTGAATCTACATTAAGTTAGCTGACGCAGCTTTAACGCAGGTAGATGGATATTATCGTTATAATGTTATTTTCTTAATTCGTTTTTGTTATAATTGTTCTAATTAACAGTATAACTTACCTTGAGCTGGTGCATAGATGTTGAGATAGAGGCAGTCTTCGCTTTGATTTTTAAGGTATGGGAGCAATCTCTTCAAATATTCCAATCTCCCTTTCGGCATTTTCTCCAGTGCCGCAGTTTCATTGGAAATGTCGGGCAGTTTTTGAGGACATACAGGACTGAGTTTGTCCGAAACTCGAATCCCATCCCAAGGACTCGGGGCCCGTGTTGGACTGAATCGGTTCGACATTGTCGGCGGTGTTGCATAAGGAACCCCCAAGAATACTTCGATTGGTTTCAAGTATCGATATTGATCCATCGGCACTAAAAGTCCTTGCAAACTACCGTAGCGTGTGTGCACAATGCGAGTGCTGATTTTCGCGTTTTTGAAAATGTTGTTGCTCCCTCTGGTGGCCAGTATCACCAGAAAAATCAGAAGGAGTCTGAACAACTCTCTGACACCTTCGCAAACCATTGTTTGTAGTAGTCTCCTGAAAGAAAATTAATAATATAATTAGTTCTTATTGCATGTGACAATATTTTCAACGAAAGGCAGTTTCCAGAAGGAGATATTAATTTAATATTTGTTAATTATAAATAAGTGTAGTTTGAATTACCTTATATTGACGAAAACATTGCACTTAAATGGACCCGAGTTCCTTCAGTGTGTTTTTGTCGGTTTTATCCCTAGCGCTGGAGGAATGACGTAGGTGGAACGGGAGCGATTTGGGAAGTTATAACGCGTTCCTCCGTCCGACGACGCCGGTGACGGCGACCACGACAGGGTTAGTGACGACAATAGATGGACGTCCATTCTTTTACGGCCTGTCCCTTGTCTGGTCAGATAGCCGTTACAGCGACATTGGGGCATCTGTAACAAAACGTTTAATTAATTTCGAAAACAATGCGGCGCCCGATGATAAACATGCTCCGGCATCCACATCACTTCCTGACACTCGCGATTACCGAGCGCTTTCACTGGAATCGTATCATACCCGCTTTGGTGTCTTTCGTTAAGTCAATCATGATAAATTGACCAATAGAAACAAAATCTGTAGTTAGCATCACAATTTAGGTCTAGCTGGGGTTTTTACTTTATCGTATGTAGTAGCATTTTCCATGTTGTTGCGTAACGTCTGAGATAGAGTAGTTTGAGGAAAAAAGATATTGAGAAATTCCAAAATGAGATACAAATTTTAAATATACCTAAATGGTCTTTTGGAATGAAAGTTTTAATTATTTTGGGGCGCAACTGGGTGGAGTATTTACTACTTTCCATCTTGATAATTTTCAATGGCAATTTTTTTTCGGAAATTTCTGAAATAGATCGATTTTCCAGGTTGATTAAGGTTAACTGTAAAATTATGCACGAAAAACAATGGACTAACAATACTATTTGTGGAGATTGCGAATGTGGTTCTTTTATAATTCTAGAATTTATATTACTACATAATTTCCAATTATGTTTGTTGACGTAACCATTAAGAAAGAACAACCATGTCGAATATAAGAAATTTGGATTGTTCACAGTTCTTTCTCTCATCTCCTTACTCTGGATCATCTTCATTTAACTCATGCACGACATGAAATGGATTCCAATTTTCTGGTACTTGATGTAGGATCCAGTTCGACATGTCCCAGACTTGCAACCTCTGCATTCTCGTTTGTAACAATGCATCATCTTTCATGTTTCCTGTTAGCGACAGAACCAGTCTCCATAAATTTGAGGTTGAGGTTCTTATCGGGAATGCCTTTAATTAAAAATTCTTACACTTTCCCGGGGCATTTCGTTCTTCTTCAAATAGAGAGGGAGAATTTTGCAAGTGAAATGTTTTAAATACGCTACCCTGTATAATCTCTGCCCTTTTTTTCAAAAGAGTTCTTACTCATTCACTTTTCAATATGTATGTAGATATCTATCTTACGTTAGAAAAACAGATTATGCCACATTTTCCATATCATGGTGATAAATTTCATAAATAAAAAAGTTAAAATAATATCTATATAGGCAAAGATATTCTACGCTAAATTTATATAATAATTTATAGAACAACAATGAAACAAAAACAAAAGGAAACATAATTATTGTTTGCGTCAAAACTACACTCCATACCCAACGAGAATGATGTAACGTAATGCCTGCAGCCTGCTTTTTACCATTACTTGTTTTAAAGTGAATGATCTAAATTATCTTGTTAATTACACACTTTTTACAGGGGTGGTGTATTGTAAAAGCATATTTTAAATGACGACCCACCCACCACGTCGTTACAAAAGGAGTTTATGATACCTGTCCATCGTGATAGATAGTCACCAGCAATCTGTCGGCATATTACCGTGTCCTCCTGAATCTATTTCCGCGCAAAAATTAGAGGGGTTATTGTCAATGTCACAATGACTTTTTTTACATCCAATATTCTGATGCCTAACATAAAAGCATAAAATAACTGACAACCAATTAATATTTACTTTAAACTACTTGTCAGTTTTTATCTATGATATTTTTCCTAAAGTTTCTGCTGCCTCTACTTTATGGGTTCCAGTGTTTCGTATTTGCTCGCAAGCTTCCCTTCCATCCCGAAAGAGAACAACGAAAAAGAGGCTGCTAATCAATGTCATTTGGTAGGCGTCAAGATATAAAGGCGAACATAAATTCTGAACAAAGATAAAAATTGGCTCAGATTTTTCTAAACAAAGTTACAATCTTGATATATAAACAAAAAGATCCCACGCATAAAAAGAAAGCGTAGAACCTAGTCGATGAAAATCGTTGTTTTGTATTGGACATTTTTTTTAGCAGAGCAACACTCGACCACTTGATAAATGTAGGTAGGTGTAGGGAATGTTTTCAAAGTGAAGAATGTGACTCAAAATAGTTTATAAATTTCGTTTCATTTGTTTTTACATATAAAAGGAAGTCGTTTTAGTTACACTAAACTCAAGAACGGCTGAACCGATTTGACTGAAAATTGGTGGGGAATTAGCTTAGAACCAGGAGACGGATACAGGATACTTTTTATCTATAAGAAAACGCAACTGACATGGAATGACATATGGTTAAGTACGGTGTTTTATTTATGAACAGATTTACATGAAACTTGGCTTTAATGCTTTTTCATATAAAATTAGTGACATACATATCTATTTCAACATTTTACAAAATTCTACCTGTTTAGGAAGCTGAAAGGGGTTTGTAAAGATTGTATGTTTGTTTTTGGTCCGATTTACTTGGAACTGGTTAAAAAATTCAACCTCTGTTGGGGAGGATGAGTGGTGAAGAGGAGTTGCAATGTTTAAATGGAATATTATTTGTGGTCACATTTACTTGAAACTTGGTCTTAATGGTCTCTCATTTAATTTCTGAGAGACCAATCTCGACATTTTAAAAAATTCAACCTCCAAAGGGGGGGGGGTAA
Source organism: Agrilus planipennis (assembly GCF_000699045.2). Taxonomy (NCBI): domain Eukaryota; kingdom Metazoa; phylum Arthropoda; class Insecta; order Coleoptera; family Buprestidae; genus Agrilus; species Agrilus planipennis. Next base: position 880,326 of record NW_020438866.1, on the reverse strand, counting down.
AAAGGTGTTGCAATTGTTGTTTGGGACACAGTTTATTTGCGGTTGAATTTAGTTGAAACTTGGTATATATGCTGTTTATTTTATTAATCAAATGAAAAGAGGTTGCAACGTTTCCATGGGGTATATTTTATTTGTACACGGATTTACTCGAAGGTTGCTCATTGTTGAAATTAAGCAAATATGTGTTCTGGCAATTTTTAAAAATCAACCCTTAAGGATGAAATGTTGTTGCTACGTTTGTATTTGAAATCTAAGATGGCGACATTACATAAAATTAAAACGTTGTAAGGGTGAATTGGGAGTTAAAACGTTTTATGGAGAAACAATATTAATTTTTGAGAGCGAAACCGCAGGGAAAAGCTAGTTTGTTATAAACTGTATTTTATTAATGTTATCTATAAAAGCACGTTGTCTCTATCTGAAACTGCTTTTATAGATCATCATGTTTGGTAGTTTGATGGTTAGGAATATAATATTAAAATGGCTCAAAAAAAAAAAATTAAATGCCAAAGTGGGGACCATGTGCTCCTGCGTTGTTTCACAAGTTAATACCGTAAATGAGTTATTGGCTTTTTACCATAACAGCGTACTTTCATTATTCCAGAATTTGTGAAAAATGTGAGTACTTATACTGTGTGTAGATAGGCGGGTTTTTGAGAAAAAAAAATGTTTTGAGGGGAATCTGTCGAGATTAACGCGATTTATGGTAATTAAATAAATAATGTAAAACGGGTATTAACCTGAAGGTATTGCGCCGAAAAAAAATATGGACAAATAATGGTCTGCCAAGTTGAAAACTCTCGCAGCGCGGATATTTAATTTAATTCAACGATCTCATAAATGTCTAGCAAAACGACATGGCAATTAACGCAGTTGAAGAGGTGGGTCCTATTTCAAAATAAATCGTGTTAATTTGCATTTTCGTTACACCCGAAGTGCGATTCAACTTTTTGGCTTCACCCTCTCTCTCTTACAGGTTCTCCACAAGAACGTTTTCAGGCCCCATCTAAATCACATTTTAAATGAAAAACCTTCGTCAGAACATGATCACAATGGAACGCGGGAGGACTCGACTCGCTAATGTAAATCGCGTTTCGGGTATGCTAATCTGTGTCGTAAATTACATCAAAATTGAAAATGTTTAATTAAGTTATCTTTTATGTCGAACATGCGTGACATTTTTAGTTTTTCGATCACGTCCGTATGGTCAAAGCAACGTGAAGAGGTAGGTTCGCAACAAAGCTCTTCATGAAATTTCAAACGAAATTCTTTTTCCAAATATTTGTAATGAACTTTTCGAAATAAAACTAAAAGAAATTTAACTATTTGCTTTGTGTTTAAATTCATAAAATGTTTGTTGAAATAACAATATTCGGATAACCACAAATGTACTGCAAATCAAAAGTGTGTGGCATTAACAATCGTTTCCCATAATGGAAGTTAAAAATTTATAGGGTTGTTCGGAAAGTCATTTCGTTTTTTCCCGACAGAGGATTTAATTGTATTCTTTTGCACCCAACTTCACATTTAAGCCGTATAATTTTTATATGCTTTGAGAGCTTATATAGCAAGGCTTGTGTGTGAAAAATTCCAATTAATTATACGCAGTAGTTTTTGGTTGGTGCCCTTTTAAATATGGAGAGCGATAAGCAGCATTTTCGACATATCTTACTGTTTTACTACAGAAAGGGTAAAAATGCTGTTCAAGCCAGAAAGAAATTGACTGATGTGTATGGAGAAGGTGTGTTGACAGTACGCCAGTGCCAGAACTGGTTCGCTAAATTTCGATCCGGCAATTTTGATGTCGAAGATGCACCACGTTCGGGAAGGCCGGTTGAAGCTGATAAAGACGCGATAAAGGCATTAGTTGATGTGAACCGGCGAATAACAACACGTGAGATCGGATTGAGGTTAAATTTATCAAATTCAACAGTTTATGACCACTTGAAAGGCCTGGGATTATCCTCGAAGCTCGATGTATGGGTTCCCCATGTTCTCACAGAGAGAAATCTGTGTCGCCGCATTGACGTCTGCGATTCGCTTCTCAAACGTCACGAAAATGATCCGTTTTTGAAGCGCATCATCACTGGGGACGAAAAATGGGTTGTATACAACAACGTCAAACGCAAGAGGTCATGGAGCAAAAAAGATGAACCGGCTCAAACCATTTCCAAAGCCGATATTCACCAAAAAAAGGTGATGCTGTCTGTTTGGTGGGATTTTAAAGGAATCGTTTTTTTTGAGCTTTTACCGGATAACACAACGATTAATTCGGAAGTCTACTGTCATCAGCTGGACAAACTGAATGATGCACTTCAACAGAAAAGGTCAGAACTAATCAACAGGAAAGGTGTAGTGTTTCACCAAGACAACGCGAGACCTCACACAAGTTTGGTCACTCGCCAAAAGCTTTTACAGCTTGAATGGGATACAATGCTACACCCACCATATTCTCCAGACCTGGCACCATCGGATTATTATTTGTTCCGGTCACTCCAAAATTTTTTAGACGGTAAAACCTTCACCTCAAATGAGGAGGTCAAAAACCTCCTCGATCAGTTTTTTGCCAGCAAAGACCAAAAATTTTATGAGCGTGGAATTATTCTACTACCAGAAAGATGGCAAAAGGTGTTGGACCAGAACGGTCAATATATAATTTAATAAAGTATTTGTTCATTATACGAAAACTGTCTTTCATTTCCACAAAAAAAAACGAAATGACTTTCCGAACAACCCTATATCTTTGAGTAGCAGAAAATGATTGGTTTTACTGATAGTATATTTATCTAAATTATTGTAATAATTGAAAAATTAATGAAATAAGTTACTTCCTTAGATATCCATCTATGTACATGGACCTTGTTGACACTATTGAATCCCACTAAATGTAGTATTGTACGACAGATGGTATTTACAGTGCCGTTTGTAGGATTTCGTTTAACGCCGTGCTCCAAACATACACCTTTAACAACCTTCTTCGAATTTTTAAATTAACCGTTCGCGAGCATAGAAGTGACTTCTTTTTATTGAAGGCTACACGACCCTTCGCTATCCTCTGCTTTATATCCCTACCGCTCCTTCCGTCCTGACTTATTTGACTTCCTAGATAGCTAAAATCAGCCACTTCTTCTAATTTTTAGTTTTCTATCATTATATTTGCTGTTCTTTGCTTAATTCTGCCATACGCGACATACAGAGTTAAGCAAAACAGTATTTCTCAAACAAGTTTTCATATGTCAGATAATTTCATTTAGACTAAACCATAAAAACCATTTTCCGTTCATCGTCTCAGCCTGAATTAAAACAAGAAAACGGTTGGTAATGATGAACTTGCACTTGATTATCAGATACTCGGTATAATATCATGGTGTGGGGCAAATTCTTTTCTGGTCATTTACGCATTCTTTATGTTAAAGCTGGAATGTCTCATTAAAAGTAGGTAGTTAGATGTAATAAGTTTTTTATTTGTCTCTGGAAATAAACACTTCATTTTCATACGTTATTGTAATGTAATTGCTAGTTCGTATTATCTAAACATTATTTCAAGTGAGCTTCTACGACAGTGTGAATTCATGAACGTAAAATAACTTCAAAGTGAAATATTACCACAAAAGTAAGTAGCCATTTATTTAGTTTTACAGTACCATTGATATATGATACCTTTATTACGCTCTTGGGACTGTCAACATGGAGTTGAATAAGTAATATCTAACACTATTTATTGCATAGGTCATAAATTACAAGAAATATAACCACCATCCTTCATTTTTCTTAATAAAATAAATTATCACAATTCCACGAGGGTTTTTAAAATCCGCTTTCCAACTTATTGATTGTACTGAATCTAATTTATAGTTTCTATTTCCCATAAAACGAAAACTTTCCCATTATCTACCTATCCAGTTTCCTAAATTTTCAATTGATTGCTCTCGGTGATGGTTCCGAAAATAAATTGGTTCGCTGCGAACAATTGCGAGGTAGGAAATGAGATGGTTTTTCACGGCCGATGTTTTATTTAGCGATTCGAAGCCAAATCAGCTACAATGCGAGGGGACTCGTTTAGTAAGTGAGTGAGTGTGAGTACAATGACCATACGAGGCGTCCGAATGCATCGAGGCTAAAACTATAGTCCATTTAAAAGTTGATTTGTATTGCCCAGAGCTCAACAATTAAAGTTGTTCGCAGCGTCCTCATTTTCCTTTCAAATTAGGTGCCGTTAACAAGGACACTGTGTACTATGTTCTAATGGACCTCTTGTAACACTGTTATAAAGGGATATTGTTTTGCTACCATATTTATAACAATAAAGTTTATATGTATTTTATTCATACACGGAGAAAATGAAAAAGGAAAATTTACTTAAATATTAAAGCAATCATCATCATCATAAGGTCGTCAGCCCTAAGACTAGTTGGACACGTACCTCCACTCTTTCCTATCCTGAGCTAAACTTCGCATTTCCCTAAAACTAGAACAGCCCACGTCCTTAACTATTTGCGAACAGTAATCTAATCTAGGTCTACCTCTACCCCTCCTAACTCCTGTTTCTGCCTCTAACATGTCTCTGACTAGACCTTCATGCCTGAGAAGGTGTCCTAATAACCTATCTCGCCTATTTTTTATTGACTTCCATAGAGTCCTCTGTTCTCCTATTCTTTCCAATACCTCTTCATTTTTAACCTTTTCTACCCACGATATCCTCATCATCCGCCTATAACACCACATTTCGAACGCTTCTAACCTTTTCTTTTCCGCCGCTCCCACTGTCCATGTTTCGCACCCGTACAACGCCGTGCTCCAAACGTACACATTTAACATTCTTTTTCGAATTTCTAAATTAATTAAAGCGATATTTACAATTAGTTTCGTTGCTTCGTACTCCAATGGAACCAAAATAAACAAATCAAAAATATACTTTCAAAACTTTTAACCATTTTATTTTGTGTCTGTAACTACTTTAAAAAACTGATTTAGAAAAGATTGGCTGTAGCTCTTAAAATCTGTTTTAAGGATTAAGAAGCTACAAACGATCCCTGATTTTAAGCAAAGTTCCGGTTTCGTTAACGCTTGAAAATATGTTATTTTTTGGTACGAGGTTCTTTTACATTTTTTATTACTAATCCGTCTCTAGTGGTTGTAAAGCGGTGATAAGTAGCTGGATGTCTTCTTTGAGGTGTTAAGCTGACCAAGGAAAAAAGATTTTTTGAAAATCCGATTTGTAACTCTACTTATTATTTCGGACCAAACTTTACCTTTCCCATATATGAATACACATACAGTATTTGCAAGGAATTTACTTAATTCAAAGGTAATCTGTTTCAAAATACTGTCAAGCAATTGTTTACATGAATATAATAAAAATAGGAATTAATTCAAGTTTTTAAGTAACTACTTTTTTTAATTATCTTTGGATAACTATCAACTTTTTCTAATTCAGTCTTATCTAAGTATTTTTAGGTTATACGAAATGGATAATGTTAAAATAAATTCATATATTTGTAGTAATATAAAATTTCTTTGTTTTAATTGAATATTAGCTTCTTATTTACCTAATTGAAGATTGTTCATCCGTGGAATTAAATTGTAGAAAGAGGTTTTCGTGAATGACAAGTATTCCTGACTGCATAATTGGAAAAGTTGAATCTTCTTAAGATGCATGCACAATAAATATGTTTGTAGAGCCAATATTTTGAAAAATCTTTGAACATTTCTAGCCGTTCTTTATTCCTTTTTAGACAGATGGAAGCCTTCAAAGGAATTTTATTCATTTCTTTGTATAGTATGAGAAATACGTGAAGGCGCAAGTAAATTAAAGATTTTAAGGGTTGTTTCTTGTTATTGAAAGAAACTTGAGAAATATAGGTACGTAGCTCTATTTCGTTACGAGTTGTAGAAAATTATAAACGGAAAATGTGAAACATACTTATTATGTCAACTGTAGGTGAAAATCGAACCGTAAATTCAATTCCTGTTGTCGCCACGTTGTCGTGATATTAATTGACTTACGAGTGAAAAGAGAAATTCTGTGAGGCTGATATTGTTTACTCCAAGTTTTCCAACGAAAATTGCGGGATTAAACTTGATAAACTACGAAATTTCCCTTCAACTTGACGCTTTTGCGAAATTATCTTCTACATAATTCGGGAATAAACTGATTACGCTCTTTGTTCGGTTATGTGTAGATACACATTGTATCTACCTACGATAAGCAGCTAGAGCAAAAACGTCCATGCGTCTTAATAATTAATTACAATTAAACAACTGGTGATGTTCTTATTGTTCGCACAACGAGGAACTCTGTGCTTACTCGAAACTTTTTAATCAGCAAACTTACTCTAATCCGCCATTAAATCGGGCGTATCCTTATTCAACATTTACTACATCCTGACAAGAAGCAAGCTTTACCATACGTGTAGCGCGAATAGCAAAGTTAAATTGAAACTAAATAAATGCACGAGGAAGCTGCTCTAAGCAAATTGGTACAGTGCACCTTATGTAGGTATATAATTTTAAAGTAGTTTACAGACTGTTTTAAATACGATTTCAAGTAGGTTTTTAAATGATTTTTTCATTGTTAAGGTGTTGCATATCGGATTATTAGTAACTGGTGTTATACGTGGAGATATTGACAACCCCCTTAAATTTATTTAGGGTACTTTTAACCGAATTGAAACTTGTTAGTTACCATATAGTCAAATACGTATTCTGATATCTAATATAATCTAGAAACAACAAGGTCCAGATGTCTCATTCTAACCATTTCAGTACAGTTGGGCCAGCAACGGGTAGGATAAAATGGATATAGTTTTGATCGTTAGCGAAAAATGCCCAGTAGGTCCTTACACCCGAAAGACAAATGTAAGTACAGGCCTGACGCTGGAAGCTGGCGAACGGTCGCGCAGGTACTTGCCCATTTATGACCTATTTGGGTAGGTCACTCGGAACCAATACACAAATAAGCTTTCAGATATTTATTTTGAATATTTAATCTACGCCGCTGATAGGAATACTGAAGAAAGAGGGCTGCAATCATTATACCTAAAACTGCCTACTTTTGTCACCGCGCATCCACGCCATTTTAAAATTTCCGCCAGCTTCCAGCGTCAAGCCTGTAGATAAGCAATGACAATTCTAGTCCATGTATTTTCTTGTGAAGGTTCATTTTTATTATTTTTCTACCGTTTTACCCCCCCCCCCACTCTTACTCTAACGTCACGACCGTCAGCCATCATTGACAACTGTCAACGTGAGTATCTCTGACAGCTGTCATGGTCGGCCAGGACTTCGCCCAGCTCCTTCTGCGGGTGCTCCGGCCTCCTGAGGCCTCTTCATCTGTTGCTTCCTGATCTTAAGGTGCTGCTCAGCTACTCACGATGACAGCTGTCTAAAATGGCTGACGATGACAACTGTTAAATATGGCTGACGGCTGTGGCGTTAGAGTAGGAAGTGAAGGTGGTGAAACGATAAAAGGAGGACGAAATGAACTCTGACTAACCACTAAAAAGTAAATCTAAATGCGAATATGTTTTAGATATAATAACAATAGGTTACAACAAGGACTACAGTAATACAAAGTGAAAAGACAATTGAATTAAATATCATATCAATCGATGTTGCTAAAACAGTTGCAGATTTCCTCAATTTTTTTATCCTGCTTATGTTTAAAATGCTTTACATTATCCCTACATTAGGAAGCAACGATAAAATGCTGATTTCGTTGAGAAGAATAACATGTAATGAAATTTCAGTTTCATTAACTTTTAAATGAAAGTTCAATTTAATTTTTTCATATATAGAAATATGTACATACATCATATTCCAAAAATCAAAGCAATAACCCTAGAAATTAATTGAAACATTTCAGCAATTAAATAACATTTGGTAGTGATATTTATATACAGCAAAATACTTCGATTATCACAGTGTAACGAGAACTCGTGCTTTTATGAACATTTTTAATCTTTCATTCGTTACATCAAATTTGATCAATCCAGCACTGTACCTGTACATTTACGATAAACATTCATTAAATGCCTACCGAAATTATTACGCTGCGACGACGTACAACCGTTTCATTCGAAATTGTTTGAGATAAATTAATAGTCATTTTACCGATTTTCAGATAAATATTGCACAACCTTTTCATCTTTTCATTCGCAATTTTTAAAAGTGTTCATTAATAATCGCTTTTAAATGAATAAAATCGACGAATATTGTACTGTATAATCTCATCACAAAATTATTTCCAATTCAAAAATAAAAAACAGAATAAAACTGCCGATATTTGATGGGGATGAAGTCCATATTATATTATATTATGCACTGTTACTATATCAAAATATTAAATTCGTAGTATAATAAAATAGAATGGTCTTGTGTTATACCGTATGTTTAAATAATATGAACAACTTATGACACCAGGTGTTTTTTGATAAACGGATTTAATAGAACAAAGTAAAAGTTCAGTTCACGTGTCTGAAAAATAGGCTGCAGTTATGACAAAAATATAGAAAAAAATATTCATTGTAAGAATTGCACAAGGTAAAATAAAGAGCAATGAGTCGTCAGTTTAGAGTCATTTTGGCCGATATCAATTATAATCATAAGACTGTATTAAACTTTCAGCTGACTTACGTAAATGATGAGTTAATTTAGCTAAAAATAAACAAAAATGACCACTTTGAAAACTGTTATAAATATTGACATTACATCGTTATAAGCGATTCCGCACTAAGCGATATCCTCGATGAGTTATGATATCTAATAAAGACTGTGCCATACATCGTCATAGGCAATGTCACAATAAAAGATTTTGATTATCATTTTTAACTTAAGATGACACTTGTGGTATCAAATATTAAAATAAAATACAAGAATGTTTCGACAATAATATAATTAAAAGACAACTCGACAATTGTTTCGATCATTTTCAAGAGTACAGAAAAGTAACTTTCGAAACACATACCAAAGCTATAACCTAATCCTAATGTGTGGAATATTGGGATATTGTTGTTTTAGGATTAAAATGATCATTAATGAGAGGTAGCATATAATTATTCTGACGATGAGTACCTAGATTGTTTAGTCCCATATTTCTTATTGCAGATTAAACAAACCTATAGTTAAATAGATAGTAGTGATAAGTTTACTATAGTGCAGCAAAACTACGGCCTCTTTTCGATTCGAAAGTATATCAAAACAATGGTAATATGTAAACGAAGTTTTATACAAACGCGTGGAAGGGAAACTATGTAGAGAGGCTTTTGTTTAGTGAACGGTTCAGGTTTCACAAATGATATAATTTTTAAGGCGTTCTTCCCGCAAATGCAACACAAAGCGGATAACGTTTTGGGGACTACGACACTAAAGGCGTAACCACCATCGGCGGCAACGTAAATCAGTTGCCATTGTTTTCGTAGGAGTGAATTCGTAAATTTTCCTTCAACAAAAGCTATTCAGATGCAGAATACGCGGTCAGTGTTTGTCATTATTAATCTGCTCGTTTTTGATCTATTTACTGCACTCAGTAGAATTAGAATTTCACACTTATTTCATACGTTGAATGCAATGTTTGCAAATGTTTCTCCAAAGAAATTGAATGTAGTATTTTTTTAACAAAGGTTTTTCATGATGCATTTTGTTGTGATTGAGAGTAAAAATTGATTAAAAAGAATGCCAGGGGAATATTCATTCCATCACACTTAAATATCTTAGTTGCTTAACAAAATATAAGTTCTTATCAGTTAACTGTTAAAAACGACGGATTTAGATTTGGACTTTACACGCATTGGTTCTTATTAGTACGCTGTAGACACAGTTGCTATTGTTCAACGGTCAATTTACTTGCTTCCAACGTTCAGTTGATTACTATACAGACAAGGCAAAACTTTTACCTAACATAGGAATTACATATTTCTTCATCGGTATATTACCTCTTTATGCCACACAAGCGATGATAGATGAAAATAGGACCGATTTTTCTGGAAGCTGTCCTAAACTGTTGTCTAAGTGAGATAAACTTGCAACAATCAATTAGGTAATACTACTAAATGTAGCATTGTACTACAGATGGTGTTTACTGCGTCGTTTGTAGGATTTCATAGTTTTACTTTAGATCATCAGAAAGTACTCTGTCATTAGTGAATCTCCACTTCTTTTTCCGAAATCTCCCAGGTCATCATGAGTATATATTTGTAACGGTGAAACCATGCCGGTTCTAGTGGCGTATAGAATAGATCATACCTTAACATGTAGCCACTGGTTTGATTCTAGATCTCTCTGCCCTAATCCAAGCGTTACCTTGATAATTTACACAGTTTTCAGAATCTTTTGGACAATACGTAACACCTTTCAAAAGCATTATATTGCTTTGTTATTTAAATGAAAAGATGGTTGAAGGTGTTTGTACTAAGTGTACATATAACACGTCGACTTTATTAAAAGATGATGAAACCTTTTGATAATTGCGTGTAATAGAATATCCCTGTGTTCGCCACTGGCGTATACTGCAGGGCAGCGTGTTGAACGCTATACCTGTCTGCTAATTGTGAATTCATTAATGTTTGACAAGGTCCTCTTCAATTAAGGATTGAGTTCAGTTTAACATGTCAATATCCTTAATCGAGTAAGATCATGTCAACCATTAATGAACTCACAATTAGTAGCCAATTTCTACAGATGGTTTTCACCCTGCAAACTGCAGAAGATGTATCGGGAAATTTAGAAAATTTTTGAATATTTTTTTGATGAAGCGGATGCTTTCCACTGGGATTTGTTTCTATTATGGTTCGCAGGGCTTAATCTCTCCTGTTTCCTTCCAGCAATTTAAGATTTATGAACCGTAAAAGCCATGTTGAATAAAATGTAGTCGACGGTATAGAGGAAGCCGTCACGGTATTAACAGCTTATAAATTCTGCATAAATACTTAGCTCAGCAAGATGTAAAGAAAACCAGCAGCTCAGTATTTTAAATTAGTTAAAATATTCTTACTTAATGCAAAGAGCAATTCAGTTGGAACAAGCTTCTTGAAGATTCCCTTGGACCGTTGACCTTAAAAGTTTCTTGAATATTTTCAAATATTATACATAGGGTTATTTGTGCAAAAAAAGTAAGACGATGCTGGAAAGATTGTTGGGTTATCCTATATACAAAAGAATAACTTGCTTAATTTATGAAACATATGAGTACGCCTTCTTATAATAACTTAAAAAGATCGTGTTCAAAATGCAGCAAATAGCTACAGTTCCAAGTGAAAACACGAAAGAAGATACGTCTATTCTCTTTACAAATTTTGATCATCCCAATTGTACCTATGCTTTTTTTATGTTCATGTAAGCTTCCTGTTGTCATTTGACTTATTTCTAGAGATAGAAAAATAGCAAAAGCAGTAAAATTATGATAAAGTTACCATGTGCCCGACATCACAATCCTCATTGCTAAATTCTATGAATGTAATGCAATTTTTCTTCGATGTAAAGCGTGCAGCACTTTATTTTTCGTTATCTTCACACTTTTACTAATAACTCTATCATGGAGAGAAATTTTACAGTTAAAATGTTATTCACGTTAAAAAAAGTAAATTTTAAGCCCTGTTTAACTTTGAGAATAAACTTGGAATATCATATTTAAACGTTTATAATGATGTATGTGCATAAAATTTAAGGGCTGTGACGTTTTACAGACAAGGGTTGTTTTTAATCGTCGCCATACCAAAGTAACTCGTCCGTGTTTTATTACACCAGGCATGAATTAACGGCCTGCGTAATTTAATAAATTCATAACTGTGTGGGTGGTAATTTATTTGTCTGTTTATAACCTAATATATATATACACGAATAAACCGTCCGCCCTTACAACTTTCGCAAAACGGACAAAACAAATTAATTGAAATTAATTATACCTACCCCCAATGGATGAACTACGTATTGATTTTGAAGACACGGATAAATGGGGTGTAAACATTTAAGAAAAAATAAATTAGCATCAGTTGATTTAAAGGAATCTTCACACAGTATTGATCGATTCTTTCATCATAAATGATTTTAAACACTTGAATGAGATCAATTTTGTATTATTTTAGTATAACATTATTGACAGTTATTAATCCAAAATTTAATAACAAACTCAAAAAAATGTTTTAGAAAATNAGTTAATTTATTATGCATAACTTGTGAAACCTGTTTTATTTTACAAAAATTCTCCTAGGCGTTTTCCGACGATTCCGTGGGGTGTACTATGGTGACATTTATATCAAAAACCTCTCAAGATGTCGTTTAAGTAAAACAAATAAATAAACTTCTGATATCGTTTTCCTCTGCGCCCAAGCGTTCTTCCCGGTAAAAAAATTTCGCCTTAAGTAAAGAATGTTGTTGAAAGATACCACCGCTTTCTTATAAATGTACCATCCTACGTGATCGTACCGAGATGGTCGAATACCTGCGAACGAAAAAAGGAGAGAAATGAGAGAAACAGCGCTTGCTAGATCCCGTAAATCCCGGAACTGAACGTCCGGAATATCTTTCTCTTTCCCTCTCGTACGTCACGCTGCGTACACACCACCGAATGGGCACTTAGCGTTTCCACATCTTACCTACTATCAGCTTAGAAGAAGAAAAATTCGCGTCATTAATTTTCATCTGTCTTATTCTACGAGATTTGGCCTGTGGCGATGTCGCGTCATCAGTCCTATTCGCCCACCTTTTTAGAGACATTTCACGTAACCAACAACCAGCGGTGGTTCGTGGAATTACAGGTGCTATAAACAAAAACTGGAATGTCACAGAAATCCTTTTTCTCTGGGTCTACAATACTCAGATGTGTTACCCTGTATAAAAATTATTTTTGGTTTGATTCATTCTTTTAAGGATTCTGTGTCACACGTTTGTCTGTCTATCTGTCAGTCAATCATATTTACTTGTATTTTTTTTCGATTCATTACATATTTTTAATTTGAGTATTTGCTAGAAATGGGTCAGTTACCTGGTTTGGATCCGGTGCCCGGTAGATCTGCCACTGTTTTTAGGATCCGGCCGGGTACCGGATAATGACACCGGTACCCGAGGAAAAATAAAACTAACACCGGTAAAATCACTATCCCGTGTACCGTTTCTTACCACATTGACAAATTCAATTAGGTTACAGTTACTTGAGACCCGTAAACTCAACAAATTGATAACGGTTATAATAATTTTATAACACAATTAAATTGTTAAACAGTAAAACATGAAAAAACTACCCTTAATTTGACGTGCCGCCGCTGTTATAAATATACACCCCTGGTCAAGCAAAACTGGTTGGTTTTATCGCATGCCTCTATACTTCTTTGTCGGATTAACCCGTCCGCAAAAACAGTTATTTGTGCGAAAGGAGGCATTTACTTAAGGTTCTGAAGATTTCTTTCCCTTCCTAAAATCCTTAAGTATTAGACAGAATAAATGTAAACTTTATGAGCATTCTCGGGCATTTTATAATATACAACGGATACGTATAGAAAATTACAATAAATGTCGTTGCCTATTCTGAGTCAAAAGCGGTAAATTCGTTACTTCTCCCTTTTTATTTTTTTTTTGTTTGGTCATATTAAGGTCGTCAGTCCTAAGATTGGTTGGACACGTACCTTCACTCTTTCCTATCCAGAGCTAATCTTCGCATTTCCCTAAAACTAGAACAACCCATATCATTAACTATTTGCGAACAGTAATCTACTCTAGGTCTACTTCTACCCCTCATAACGTCTGTTTCTGCCACTACTATGTCTCTGACTAGACCTTCATGCCTGAGAAGATGTTCTACTAACCTATCTCGTCTATTTCTTATTGACTCCATAGAGTCCTCTGTTCTCTTACTCTTTCTAATACCTCTTCATTTCTAACCTTCACTGTCCACAGTATCCTCATCATTCGCCTGTAACACCACATTTCGAACACTTCTAATCTTTTCTTTTTCGCTGCGCCCACTGTCCAAGTTTCGCACCCGTACATCGCCGTGCTCCAAGCATACACCTTGTTCTTTGTTTAAATTAGCAATATTTTAAATAAACAAAATCAGACAGAACTCTTTATTTGCGTACTATTTTAGATATTTTTCGATACGGAGGTTTTGAAGATAATGGTTTATATATATTTACACACTTATGGTCATAGACAAACATGAAAATAGTTTTAAGAAATAGTCAATGTGAAGGAACGTATCTTGAATGATTTTGGGCATCCTTCTCAGTCAAAAGAGAATATGTCTGATGCGAAACGGAAAAGGTATTATGAAGAATGAATTAAAGGCAATGGTCGGTACATATCTCCCGGAGGAAGAAGATGCAACACTAAAGAGGTTGCCATTGCGAAGCTGACGTTTTTCATGTAACCGATTAACCTAATTTCGTATATTTTACCTTCTGGATCAATAATTTCACTCATTTTTATCCAAGGTTCTTCTGACAATTACTTGTCTTTTATTTGTCGGAATAGTGCTTACCTTCGCGCATTGAGTTTCGGTCAAAATCACGGTGTTCGTTCAGTTGATCAACAGGAAAAAATCTCTCTATTTACTCAATTTCTTTAGAACTGACGATGCAACGGGAAAAACATAGCCAGCAAACGAGTTTTCCGATGTTCCATTGTATTGGTAAACAATCACACGTCCCGTAGAGTTGCCTTGGCGTGAGTGGTTCAATAAAACGATCGGATAAAATTGCTGTTCTGCCTCCGCTTCGGCAACGACGGGGTGACGGCAGGGACTAGTCCCGGGTGGCCTTGATTAACTACTGCAGTAGGATTAGCAAGCCAACAGTCGAGCCTTCATCAGGCTTCTTGAACTCCCAAACAATGAATATTAATTACCCGAGCGATATCGCGATGCGTCGACTCTAAAACACTACGTATAGCGCCAATCAGTTTCGGTTAATGGGAAAATTTGACATTCGAATCAACATTAATAGAACCTAGTTTCTTCCATGGTCACATGCTTTTACACCATTCAAGGCACTTAATACCAGAATAAATACCTACATTAATACTTACTCGATTGGTGTTTCAGGCATTAATTTGGAGTGAGTTTCAGTGTTACAGACTAAAGTGCATTCATCAATTCTCGTTTGGTATTGGCGCTGACATCAAAACAACTGTAATACTTTTTAGGCAGATACTAGGTGGAATACTCTTTGTACTAGCTGTACGTTGTGAAATTCAGGAAATAGTTACAAGATAGTAATAGTCAACAGTAACTACTAAAAGCTCAATCTTGAGGTTAGTAACATTATAGAAATAGAGCGTCAGTTCAGCAATCTAATTCAATTAATTTTACTTTGGTATGTAACTCTAAATGAATATTACTTTCCTTTATTATTTTTCTCTCATTATTAAAAAATGATAGGCCAAAACTTTGCGGGACGAAACAAAATTTGAAGCTAGAGGTCAGTTATTAGAATTACCATTTGGACTATTCTGTTTGCTGTATGTTTGCGGTTGTTAATAGCAATTTTCATTTTGCAACTGTATCTACGTATGCTGGATAATGTTATTTTCGTTTAACCCTAATGAAAAGTTATCCGATCTTGTAAATGTTTTAATTACGAGAAGATATGAGTAATATTTTGAAAATGAACTTTAATGGTATACATTTTTGGATTAAAAGGAAAAGCAATTTAAACTGTCTACCCTTAAAACTGAGATGAGATGGTCCCGTATCGCATTACGTTTTTTTTTCCGCAAGGTCGGCTTTAATGACGACGCCGGCCAGTATTTGCTTGAGCTTGGAACGCAATTATCTACGTACCTATGTATACAATACGGACATGCATATGTGTGTGTATGTACACAGCGTACGTGGCGACTATTACATGTGGCATACGTCTAGTGGTTTGCGTTCTCATTTCATTATTTTTGAAAGTTAATATCACTGGTATGCTTGCTTGCTAGCTTTCGTTCTGAGCCCTGTGGGACCATATCAAGGGTCATCTTTGAATCGACCCGACCGTCCGAGTAACACGTGGAATTACAACATCGTCTCCCCGTTGGTGCCAACTCCTCGCACGCGTTTTGCTTATTCTGCCATGAAATGGCTTTCTAAATAACGACGACGGTCTACTTTAACAGAAAATTACTTATAGTGTCCGCATGACTCCCACCTTTCGCTCCGATTTTAGATGTTCCTTTACACCTAAGCGAACTTAATTTATCAAAATGAACAGACGTTCATGTTATACGAAAATTTCTCCGAAAGAAATTTTCTTCTTAAAATGACTGGATATTTCTGAAAATAAATTCAATTTCCATCATCCAGGCACTAATTCTTCCTCAATGTAGCATCTATTTTCAGATTTATTTTTATTTATAGCTAGTTTTCTTTATCTTCTCTACTTTCCAATTCCATTTTTAACATACAGTGGACCCCCGGTAATCCGACAAACAGTTTTGCAGGGCAGTGACGGATTAGCGAATTTGTCGGATTATAGAGTACTGCCTAAGACTTACGATTTAGGCGGTCTAAAATATCACATTTTTCTTTAATTGTCAGTGTTTTGTGCTTTCGCTTCTGAGCTTTTTACGACATTACTAGGTACGAATACGTAATACACAATGAATAAACACTGAACCCACGCTAGACCGCACCGCTATCTTCATCACATGTACTCAAATTCAAACTAAGCAATCAGAATCAAAACAATACTCTACGCGTCGAGCACAATAGTGGTGGTGCGTACAAGTTATAATTTGTTCAATCATGCATTTGCGAAGATTGTCAAAAAAATATTCAATACATAATAAATAATAGACCATGTCGGATTGCACGGGGTGCCGGATTAGCCAGGGGCTGGATTATCGGGGGTCCACTGTCC
This sequence comes from Agrilus planipennis, assembly GCF_000699045.2. Lineage (NCBI taxonomy): Eukaryota > Metazoa > Arthropoda > Insecta > Coleoptera > Buprestidae > Agrilus > Agrilus planipennis. The sequence continues at coordinate 863,494 of NW_020438866.1, read as the reverse complement.
ACTGCATCCATGTTTAAAAATTTAAGGATAACAACTACGGTATGAAACACCACCTTTGGCCTCAAAAATTAAACATGTTTTTCTGAAACGATCAGTTACCCCTATCGAGAACAACCCGAGTCCGTAACACTACGTATCTAGCAATTGTACATTGCACTTGTAGGAGGAGTAACAACGCAAAGATTCATCGTTGCTTTTAATTCGTCTTTAGTCAATGTATTGCTTCTTAGAGAAAATTTATAGATACCGCAGTGTGATTAATGGTTTTGTATACTCTCCTCTTTTGTGGAACCGACCGCCCGCTTGCGCTCGTTTGTTTATCAGCTATATATGTATGTTAACCATGCATACCGTCAATGTTTCCAGATGAAGGAATTCTATTAACAAGGAACTTGCACAAAAAAACATGTACGTACAAGTATAGAGGAGAAGGAATTAAAAAACATATTTAGTCAGATTGTAATTTTTTAATGAAATTATTGATTAAAAGTATAAGTTTAAATTTACTCTGTTTTCTTAATTCACACCTCTAATAATAATAGTAGAATGTTTATTGCAATTGAGAGAATTGTGCTTTGACGAAAACATTTTAGTGATAGCGATAGCGTGATACACCTTGTTCAAACGAACTTGGAAACTTATCGTTAAATTTACTAGCTCGACGAATTCGGTTTGAAGTAAATCATCGGCATAGCCGACATTTATGACTGGAAAATATGAAATCTCAACAGAGGGACACTAAATTCTTTCTGCTGTTCGTTCACTCAAACCTTAAAGTCAGTCGTATATTCCATACTTTTATGCGGAAAAATCTTTATCGGAAAGTCATAAGGACGTTTCAAGGATGCCGAGATTTACCAAGGGACTTTATTGACAGATTCTGTTTCTCTTTGTCGACGCGATTGGACAAAGAACCTTGCATAAAATACTCGAATTATACTGCAAATAAAAATTTTAATTATACTCTGCTTTTCAGACCGATAGTACTTACATTTCGTCTTAATTGATACTTATTAGAATTATTTTTATCGTTTTTATATTTTTTCAATTTTATAGTTTCTTTTTTTTGTTTCAGGTGATTACTTCTCCTCGGTTTAAAACGGTAAGAAATTAATGAATTATTATGCTTAATCTACGTATTTAGAACTAGTAATTAAATTTTGTCAAAATTATACGAAAATTAGATAAAGATAGTTATAAAACTCCATGTAATACATGAAAATGAAATGGAGTTATGTGTGTGAAATAAATACCTAGACCACTGAAACCCAAAATCTGAAAACTGTCATCCTCAGTCTCTGACTTTTAGTGCTTTATTAAAGTCTGAGTACCAAGTAAACCCGACATACATTTTTGGGTGAATACAATTACAATTACATTAGAATTGTACACAGTCGTCAAATTAACTACCTAATGTGTACACTGTTGTTATATTCATGATGAACACAATGATTTGAATAGTGGCAAATAAGTTATTAAAGTAAACGTAAATACCTGGCAAACGTCCTCTGATGGTAAAATGTAAAAAAAAAATGCTTCCAGGGCATACTAGTCCTAAATGGATTTCTGCCTCTTCTTATCGTTAGATAGGTATATTATATGAAGTTAATACTTGTCTTATCTTCATTTGGAACACGCACCCCATGTGTGTGTCACGTCGTTTTCGACATAATTTCGACGAGGTGTGTATTCAAAGAAAGAAAAAAACGCTATGGGAATATGACAGTACGTGATCAGAAAGCGTGACCAGATATTCGTGGTAGAAATTTAAAATATTTTACTTTAGGCTTTAGGCTTCCCCTTTTATGCGTCCAATGCCGAACGCTTATGATATCGCGGCGATGTGCCGCCGAGGGCATTTCGCGGGGACGTAATTTTCTCCACACGTCGTTCTTTGGTTCTTTCTTAAAATAAATTGAACGGCATTGACGGGGAAAATATCGCCTCCCTTTACGTCTATGTATATAGTTGGATGTGTATAGGTGTCGGTTGTATGCGTCATGAATTTTCTATTTATTCATACCCTTTCAATATGTTAATGCCCGATGGAAAACGAGTTAAGATTTTTCCGTACACTTTATATGCAAATAACGTATGCCTCCTTCTGCTTTATGAGTGGTCTCCATTTTTGAACTTGAGAAAAATCTATTGGTCGTGACTAATTCTGTTAGGCGTTTTCACATTAAATCAGAACATTAATTCATAAACATAAGATTATCTACAGTAAATATAAACATAGGATGTGTTTCAACCCCTTTTTATAATTTTATAAACACTAAACATTAAACGTGACAATAATCTGAACTAGATCAGGTGATATAGGTATATTTTGGTTTTCAATGGTACAACATCTAACGTTTTCCCCAATTTTTGTGGGCTTTTTCAAAGACTATAAAATTGATACATTTAGTTAGTATAATGATAAAGAAATTTTGTTTATAAAGAATAGAGAAATAATAACTAAATACTTCCAATTGTAAAAATTTAAACGTAACAACTACATAAGTATGACCCTTTTTCTCAAAAATCTAAAAAAAAAGGTTTTATTATAAAACTAAGTACATTATTAGACCAAATTTTGCGACTGACCAGTTAATTTCCGATTAGATTTATGTCATCGTGTAGTGTTCACAAAAATGGGGACGTGGGATATTCTAGTTTTAGGGAAATGCGAAGACTAACTCAGGATATAAAAAGTGGAGGTACGTGTCCAAGCAGCCTTAGGACTGACTACCTTATGACGACGATGATGATGATGTACGTAACTTCGTTCGGTTGCTCAACATCAATAAGTCACAACATAGGTGAAGGCAACAAACAATGTGTTTACCTAACAATGGATAAAGAATTTTGTTTGTTACTGTAATGTGGAGTGTAATAGAAATTGCGAGTTAGTTAATGCGAGAACCAGTTTCAGTTATATTTAAAGCTTACAAAGGAACCTCACATAGTTCATTAGGTCTACAGAGAGAACCATTAATCGGATGCGAAATTTCTAATTGAAATTTCTAACAGTACTGCTTTCCAGGCATTAATAGAAGCGAGTTTACTGCGTTCTGCTCTTGCACCTAGTACACAATGCGGTTCCAGAAATTAATAATTAACTTCTTCGTTGCCTTGCACCCATTTATGCGGAGTCAAAACCTCTGTAGAATGTGATTTATGCAACCTAATTACTCGAGTAATGCCAGTGCGTCGATCAAATATCGTAGCATGGCGGTTACCCATTTAATAATAGTTGATTTAGTATTCTAATAAAATAGCATTTGGGCCTTGCTGATACTGTTTTGCACGTACAAACGCGACCTCATTACCACATTTATGAGTATATTTACGGCATTAAATCGTTTCGGATGCAGTAGAATAAATTTTAATGGGCCAGCATTTAGCCAGCACGCATCTGTATTTTACGGAAAACTTCAGTCCCTCGTACCACTAAAGGCGTATCTGTCTATAAAAAAGTACCAAAAATGTCCATGACGAAAGACTTTCAGCAAACAACAGACTAATTCAAAATAAACTCCTAAACTGACTTACTCATTAGTTCATAACTAGTATCTAGAATATACGAACATTATTTGTAAGCTAATAGGTATAGGCATAGACTCCTAGGCCAGCAATATCGAAGAATCGCATTGTAACATGGGAACTTTACAAATGTGGAGGTAATTATAATATATTAATTTCTGTTAATGATATCTGCCGTTTGTCAATTAAATCATTAAAACAAAAACTAAGATATCAGTAACCTCTTCATTTAATTGATATTTATATTCTTTAGTAGTAGTTCTGTATGTATGCACCTATCTTATTGGGATTTTAGATTCATGTCCATGAAACCATTGTCCAAGGCTGATAATAACTAGTTCCATTTTTCACAAAAGGCATAAAGCAAAATTGTAGCATTAGCATTTGAATATTTCCTTCTAAGTGCTATTATGTGCTCTAGTTCTCTAGAAAGAGGCTCACATGTTTCTGCTGACAAACAGAATGTCGTCTCGTAAAGCTTGTCACCCATTCATTCTGTTTTCGCTTCTAATCTGATTAACAGGGAAAGCAGTAGTCGATATTTCTTCAAACAAAAGTGTAATTGAATTCTTTTCGCAATTTGCGAACAAGAGCAACCTCGTGACAAGTTTTATTTCCACCCAGCGAGATCGAACAGTGACCCAGTTTGCTGGTGCAGCGCTTCTTGCATATTTTTAAGTTTGATGGGAACCCTTGAGTACAGCTGTCACTACGCCCTCGACGGCTCCTGCTACTTTTCCTCAGCAACTCTGACTACTCAACACCAACTTCCAAGTGTTCTCTTCGTTCAACAATCTCTCTCGACTACTACACCCTTTCCTTTTTCTTTTTGCTTTTGGAGGAAGGCAGCAACCTAAATGAGAGAGGAAATTCGGACCACTTACTTAAGTGGCATAACTACATGCAACTGAGTACTAGTTTTAATTACATAATTTGAGCACGTTTTCTTTAAAAAAAAAAATAAATTTTGCGGACTTGGTTTGTTGTTTAAATAATTTAACTGAAATAAATAACTATATATTTGCAAAGAAGGATTATGTTCTTGGGCAGTAGCATGGAATGCGATTTTGATATTTAAATTAAATATTTTTGGAAGAAACCAACATATTGATATCTCAAAGGTCGGCGTTTTTGCTAAAAATGCCACTATTTATAATATTCTGTTTACTTGAACAACAAATTAAGTATTCTATTCATACCTACTTTTTTTTAATTATATCACAACTTTTACCTAATATTTTTATGTTTTTGTATAGATAATTCCGTGTTGATATTCACTAATCCTACATCTATAAAACCTACTTCTCCTTTTTGTTTAAGAAATATTTATTAACAAGCAAATTAATGTAAACAATTTGTTGTGTACCCTCCATGAAGACCTTTAGGTAAACAAATTTCGTAGTTGGAGTAAAATTGTTAGAATATTCGGTATATATTCCGATTTCATATCTATTGAACATGAAGTTCATAATACGTAGTCAAAGTTAGTTGAAGTAGGTACATATCAGTTAATTTCAAAAGCAATGATTTCAGCAGTGCATATTTTGAATTTTTTGTGAAGCAATCACGAAAATGGGTCAATACGCTTTAATCTGTGACCTCAATTCTTACAATATGTACCTAACCCAATTATTCTCACTATGCATTTATTGTTTCACTGTATTGCTTACTGGACACTTCTATTTTTACCAACATCGCCTACAAACATATTACAAAATTATCGTTTTCATTATTGTCTATGATGCTAGAAAACAAACCGACAAGATGAAGATTTTTTTTAGTCATTACTATTTAAGTAACGTTTTGTTTCTTTTTTAAGTTTGGATTATTCAAAGAATATTTCCACAGAACGAGCGTTTCGTTTAAACGAAGCATCAAAAGTTCTTTGTGATGACCAGAACTTCGAAAGGGTTTTACAATTCCAACTTCATTTTAATCATCGTTTATTTGTGTAAATTATAGAAAAGGGTTTCAACGACGCAGCCCTCTTTGTTCGCTGAGTGAATTGTTTAAACTCTGTTTCACGCCGATTAACCTTTTAATGATAACCGGTTCACAAGTGCAATTAAATAGCGTTTGAAACATGCTGATAATGATCGTACAATGAAGACCTCGTAACCGCATTCATGGGTCAATTTATTAGAAGGAAATCACTTTAGTTACTGCATAATCTAGTTGTATATATTAGATGTTAAACTTGAAAGATATTTATTAGAAATTGAACACTGTTTTTGTTTATATTCAATATTCTTCTCAGTAAATCTAAAATCTAAATCTAGTCAGAAAGCAGATTTAGAGTTTTTCCCAAAGATATTAAGTATTCTGTTTCAGAAACTTCACGCTCAGAAAAACAATTTTACTTACAAGCGTATTTAAAGTAGTTTTTAGGATTTAAAATTCAGTAAAAATTCCTGTATATTATTACCGCAAAACTTTTGGATATTGGGTGTTTCCCTCATGTATGTATTTTCGTATACTAGAATGTCGACCCTAAATTACAAATTATTCATTAGAATACACGTCACTTAGTTCTTTGTTTGTTTTTAACTATAAATCATTTGATACCGTAATTTTTGCCGAATTCAAAACGAGTAAAATAACTAATATGGAGTTCAGAGAACCCAAAATTGAATGTTGGATCTAATGAATCGGAAGATCATAAATAATTGACCGCAGAAATTATACGACGATTTATGTAACTAGCTTTAATGACGTGGAATAAATTTCTTTGGAATTATTAATGGAAACCATTGGAATAATCCAACCATTACATAAAGCAAAAATATTTATAGAAGAAAGCGGAAATAGTTTAACTCTAATGGAGCTAATATGGAATGAGTAAAATTACATCAATTATGATTATTTATTAATTTCAAATGTAAAAAAGGAAATGCGATTGATTGTTCCTTTTCCATTTCCGATTCCATAATTTTGTCGATTTATCATTTGAAACGATAACACAAACTGTGGGTTATACATTGAAGTAAAATTTGGTCGTTAAAAACATTCTACGATTTTCATTAGAGGAACGAATATTGGACTTGTGTGTGTAAATTGCACCATAAAACCACCGACACAAAAGGGTATATTGCCATTTCAACCGTTTGTGATTGAAAAACAGTCATGAGCGCAGTTAAAAGTTGCCATAAAGCACATTCCGTTCGTTTAAACTTAGTCGTTCATCGCTGAAGTTTAACGACGTGAAATATTGAGGTGCAATTTCATTACGTACAAAATGGAGATCTTTTCTCTTCTTGAGTTTTCACGAAATACTGACCGATACCATTTTACATAAGAACGAAGTGAAGAAGACTTGTCTAGTTGATTACCCTGTAAATAAAACTGGATTTAAATACAGTAGAACGTGGCTATAATGTCACTCTAATAAGAACTGACGATATTTTGCCGTAATAACTGAGTGTTATAACAGACAAATTCGAAGTGCTTAGTATTCTGTCGAAACTGCCAGACGCAGATAGTGATTTCGATCTTTTTGGATCTCATCAGCGCGTCGCAGACAATTTCGACAGAACACCGACCAATTTTTACCTGCCTGTCTTTACAGCGCGTTTTATAAAATACCAGAATTGGCGCGGTAAACGCCATCTGTAGTACAAAGCTACATTTAGTGGAATTCATTATGCTGCAAAGGTAATTAAGGGTAATAACTTCTCATTTTGAAGGGAGAGACTACGAGCAATAATACCACCGTTTTAAGGATTTGTAGCTTTAAAAAATATGACGTTATATCCGACTTTATTGTCGTTGTTATCCAGACTTTTGGCATTGATTTGATTTGATCAGAGTTGTCATTATAGCGGATGCTGTTATAACCAAGTTCTACTGTATATATAGTTACCACTAAAGTACAGCCACAAAAATTTGGTAACTGACGTATCTAAAAATCGATCGCCCATCTTTTTTTATTTCAACTTTATTCGATTAATACGACTGGACGGGTCTTCAAAAAATTGTAGCTGGTCCTTTTGTGATATTTTCAATACGAAAGATGCATAATAATGTGCACGTTTCCGTACTGTTAAGAAGTGAAAGAAGTCAGGAACTGGTTACTATGTGTAGGAAGAAAATAATAGTTCGATGCAAACGCAGAATAGAAGTATAAAATTCCGTGCTCTTTTCCAACTTCATACATTTACTTTCGGAAATGTAAAGAGGTTCTTGTTCGGCGAACCGTGAATCGTAGCAATATCAATTTGTAAAATTGTTTCGGAATTGGTTTCCGAAGCTTTGCTACGAGAAGCATCGAACTGGTGCATACTCTCGGAGCTGTATGGAAATCAGTTTTGGTCAGCGAAGGTCTCACCCTAATTGAAACTACGTTGTAATCCCAAAACAAATCGTAAATTTGTTGATATCGTATCTATACTGTAATAGCTTCAATTTGTATCCTTTGTTCTACCAACGCGAACCAACGGTTTACCCTTAGTTACAAGTCTTTATCTAGGATAAGGATTTTATTACCAGTACAATATACTACTACGACGATAAGAAATAATTATGGGATAGCGGATATATCAGTGGAAAGTTTAACTGATTTTACAAAAACAACTGTAAAAGGATGGCGCTGCTTCTACAATACTCAGTACAATTTATGTGGTGAATCTTTCAATGTCGAGGGTTTAATAATTTTAGATGTAATGATGTATTACACTTATACATTTATAGGATACTACTTGTTTAGGTTAACCTTCATACTAGGGTCAATTGAAAAGTCCCCGGCCTGACACATAGATGGCGGCACCAGAACTAAATCCATATGATTTTCAGTTAGTTCTAACCTTCAAAAGACGCGTCTATAAATTTGACGGCTGTCGGATCATTAGTTTGTGAATTATAGCATTTTTAGTGAAGCAACTTTTGTTATTGTGAAATAAATGGATAAAAAGGAATTTCGCGTGTTGATAAAATATTGCTTTTTGAAGGGAAAAAATACAGTTGAAGCAAAAAGCTGGCTTGATAACGAATTTCTGGACAGTGCCCCAGGAAAATCAACCATCAAGGATTGGTATGCTAAGTTTAGACGTGGTGAAATGAGCACCGAAGACGGTGAACGCAGTGGACGCCCAAAAGAGGCTGTTACGGACGAAAACATTAAAAAAATCCACAAAATGATTTTGAATGACCGTAAATTGAAATTGAATGAAATAGCAGACACTCTACAGATATCAACGGAACGTATACATCACATCATTCACGAATATTTGGGTATGAGAAAGCTCTGTGCAAAGTGGGTGCCGCGCGAGCTCACTTTTGACCAAAAACAACGACGAGTTGATGATTCAGAGCAGTGTTTAAAGATGATCACGCGTAATAAACCCGAGTTTTTGCGTCGATATGTGACAATGGATGAAACATGGCTCCATCATTTCACTCCGAAGTCCAATCGACAGTCATCGGAGTGGACTGCACACGATGAACCCGCTCCAAAGCGTGCAAAAACGCAACAGTCGGCTGGCAAGGTTATGGCGTCTGTATTTTGAGATGCGCGTGGAATAATTTTCATTGACTACCTTGAAAAAAGAAGGACCATCAACAGCGACTATTACATAGCGTTATTGGACCGTTTGAAGGACGAAATCGCTGAGAAACGACCGCATTTGCAGAAAAAGAAAGTCCTGCTTCACCAAGACAATGCACCGTCTCACAAGTCAGTGAAAACGATGGCAAAAATTCATGAATTGGGCTTCGAATTGCTTCCGCATCCACCGTATTCTCCAGATCTGGCCCCCAGCGACTACTTCCTGTTCTCAGATCTCAAAAGAATGCTCGTTGGGAAAAAATTTTCGTCGAATGAATAGGTGATCGCCGAAACTGAGGCCTATTTTGAAGCAAAGTACAAATCGTACTACAAAAATGGTATCTAAAAGTTGGAGGATCGCTATAATCAGTGTATCACCCTTGAAGGGAATTATGTTGAATAAAAAAAAACGAATTTTGCAAAAAAAATGTGTTTTACTATTTTAGGCCGGGGACTTTTCAATTGACCTGTTACTTGCAATGCTTGGTGTGATAATCATAACTATTACTACCTAAGAAATAACACATTTGATTAAATACTTTAGCCATGTGGGAACATTCCGTTTACTTGTAATTCTATATATTAGAATAGCCGTTTAGATTGGTATAAACTTGGTTATCCGGACATGTTATCATCCAAATCTAATTTCATCAAAAATTAGGGCAACCTATATTTCTACCAATTTGCTAACAGTAATCGAATATGCGTCTACATCTGCTAGTTTTAACCCCCGTTTCTTCTTCTAATTAAAAGATGTCCTACAAATATATCTTGTCTATTTATTATGTCTATTTCTCTTACTGATACCTACTCATTTCTAACCATTTTGAGCTAGACCAATCTGGTTCATCCTCCTATTCGTCGAATAGACTAGTTTGACCTAGGCAAAATAAGTATCCGGAAATTTGATTTGTCCTATCTATTATCCTGAATAACAGTTTTCTTTTTCTAGCGATACTGATAAAGATATTGCATTCAGTTCTGTATTTTTCGAAGTCGAATTTTAATATTCAACATAGTTGATGGTAGTTGATGCATGTAGGTAGTCAAAGGCGTGTCGACGAGACAAAGTTTCAATAGTCTAGACAACTTTGTTCATAAAATTTTTTAGCTATTCGACTTTAATAACTACTCGTGAAATATTGATTCGAATAGAGACAAAGGTTCTACTGCAGAAAGAAATTGTCGCTAAAGTTTGAATGCGCAATCGACTAGAAATTCGAAACTCTCTGTTTGTATGTAGTAAAATGAAATTCCTTCTACCTGCACAAGTTACATAAAAAAAAGTAGAAAAATTGCCAATTTTGAATCGTATTGAAGTTGTTTATGGAAAAAAGTTGATAATTACATTTAACTTTGCGATGTTATCAACATTGAAAAGTGTTTTGTGAACAATTAATATGTTTTTAAATTACAAGGTTTTACCCGCTAAATACATATAAAAGAAATAAGATAATCTAAAATACAATCATTTCATAAATAGTCCTGGCTAGGATCATCAGGATAAAACCAAGGTTTCTAATTTTGTAGGTTAAACATACACTTCGCGTAGAATGGCAGTAAATGCTGTCCTTCTTTATCGAGATGAAAAGAAATTTTGCTATCCCTCGGGATGATCTTCGGTTGAGTAATTAAGGCGGGAAATGGTAATCAACAAACAATAAGAGTTGTGGAGCCGTGACGAAAAGTCTATTTGATTTAGCAGGATGACAGTTTAAAGTAAAACTGGACAAACCTATAAAATCAATTAACATTTGTCAAAAAAGAGTCGTCAATTATTTACCATAGTTCCAACAGTCGGGCGTCAATCGGTTAATACTAAATCCTTTTTGTTGCCTTCGTATTTCATTGAATTGCCAACTCGAATCAAATAAAACAGTGGTGAACGCACTAATTAAACCCTAATTAATTTGCTGGTTTGTGATGTATTGCAAATTACGATAGCTCGCGGCAAAATGAATCCCTGCAATGTTTCAAATAGAATATTTAATTTACAACGCAGCAAAGAGCAATTTAAACGCTGTAATTTATTTAGAGGCTCTAATTCATGTTTTCAAATCGTTTTTGTTCTTATTTATCATTGAACGTTATGGCTGAAACGGTTATCGAACAGACGTGACCGGTAATAACGACCAAATAAGCCCATAAAAATCTAATTTCGAAAAAACCCATTGTTTGAACTTTTAAAAAATTCGTTATATTTGCATATAAATTCATTTGCAGTAAACTCTGTTTATTAGATTGACAACCTCTGATAATTTGTGGTCATTATAGAAAGGCGGACAGTGCATCAATAAGGTAATAATTAATAAATAATCAGAATATTAATTGTAGAAGTTTAATAAAAATATTTGGCTATTGAACTTATCCACATAAATGTCAGCGATTTCATTGTATTCTAAATTGAATAAGAAGTCTTAAATTTTAAGAATTCATAAACGGTATCCAGCAGTATATGATTGGTATATTAATTTTCCAATTAGTCGTTTTGTCCAGAGCAAAAGTAGAGTGGGAGTAACCGTTAATCTGAAGATTAATAATCAAAATTATGTATTAATGTAACCTATAATTATCCTGAAATGTCCTGACGGAACAATAAAGGGAAGGGGGACATCCCACATTGGTCAAAGTAATATTATACACATCAAACAATTTACAGAGGATTCAAAAGGATTTAAATGAAACTCTGACCATTCTTCAAAAACATGGTCAATGTAAATATATGTATAATCATTTAATTTGATAATATTCTGATGTTGTTTCTTTGGATAAGATTAAGTTGACCTGTAAATTAATATGGGGTAATTTCCTTTAGTAATAATAGACAGCTAACATCGCGGTGATAGTCTTACCACCTTCCTAATTAATCGATAAACTTCATTATTAGTTTCGGCTTATAGCATCTTAAGGACTAATAACCATCGCCATTATCTACTATAACATTCTATTAAATTTTAAAGTAGGTATAATGCCTTACACACAGTTCCACGTGATTGTGGCACTCTAAAAACAAGCGGCAGTTTAATTTTAAATAGGTGTGGGCAATTCAAGGAAATATGGTAAGGGTATCTTCAAGTTGTTCAGCAATAAATAAAGAACAAGAACTAATCAGGATTATTATTGCTCCAAGTTTGGTATAGGGTAATAATAAATTTTTACCTTGATTGGCTCTCATTCTTCATTCATTGAAGGAAATACATTTTACTAGTAGTTAAATATTCTATCCATTAAATGCGAAAATGTTTCTTACACTAATGGCAAATTGAGAATCCAGCATGAGGTAATTTTAATACTTGGAATCATCAAAGGGCGTCATCATCTTTTGAAAAATGCGACCTAGTTCAATAAATACAACTTAAAGCTTTCGCGGTGGGGGAGGAAGGTATAAATTTTCATTTGTACCCCCACAGCATAAAATGAAAAGATAACGACAAAGAAACTTGTAACTTCTATTTCGATAATGTGCATTCAAACATAAATTTGGACCTTCACTGTCACTCTTTTATAAGGATCATAAAGTAATGGATGTTATAGATTAGTGATCTACTAAAACGTGTCCTGATTTGTACTTAACGAGGTTTTATTTCGTTTGATTTGAGTCCTTCATTTTGTCCTGAAGTAGATTTGTATCGAATTTATCGTTATAGGTTAGCGATTCGTTGTTTTTACAAACTCCAAGAAAAGCTAAACGTTTTGATATAACGTTGGTAATAAAACAGTCATAAAAATATTTATTTCACCCATAAATCAAGAGACCAACGTTACCCACAGGATATCTTTTAATCTTTCCAGCTTAGTTTTCCGAATAAAAAACACGAAATGTTTCTTCTGGAAGATGCGTATAGTTAATGTACCTCAAGAGCTTTTTTTTTTTGTTTTAATCTAGTATATATCTTAATTAACAACTTCAACTTTGTACGAATTTCTTCGCTTACCAAATCAAATATCAAATGAGGTTTTTTGTACTATCAGAAATCAATCTTTTAAGTAGAACGAAATTGTTAAAATCGGAAGTACTTACCAAAGGAAGCTTCAAATTTTTTTTACTTTCTCAATTTTGTTAATGTCAGTAACCTCTTGTTAAATGTTCCTTTTGGGTGGTCAATGTAACGTGTAATTTTGAATCAGCTTTTATCGATTCCAACAGCAGCATTGTTCTTTAATTGATTGCTGTTATCTTGCCAGAGTTTATTCCACACGAAACACGTACTTCCACCAATAAACTGTTTTATTGCGATTCCATTTCCCTAGTCATTCTTTTAATTGCAATTAATTACATCAGTCGGAAAATATAATTATTGCAATCAAGGCCAAACTGAAGGTCACCATCTGATACTCCCCTTCAAATCCAATAACTTTTGTAAAGGTCATTTTCGTATTGGCGGCCCTCCTGATGAGGTATTCACGCGATGCTGGTTTTAGAACAGTACACTTGGTATATCTCGTGCCTTTGACTGTGTACCTACTGTTAATGATCGATTGCATGAACTACTTTTGACTTGTTGATAGCTATTTACCCGAATGACATTTTCAATACTGTTGTTTATTTATGTTAGCTTCAAGGACTAATTAGACATAGCAGGGACTTTTATGTGAGATCGTCCCTATCGATTGCTCTTTTCTTGATTCCCAAAACGCTGAGCAGCGACCCATTTATCGGAATTTATCCCTTCGTTTGTTCCCCGTAGCAAAAGAAGTTAAATATAAAAAAATAAACACAAATATAAATACCCCGTCCTGTTTGAAGCAGCACAATTTTCTTAATTATTTCTCTGAAGTAAACAGAATAAATTGAAAGAGAATTTTTTCTTTCATGTAGGCACATCATCAGACAATTACGACTGAATGAAGGAGTGTTGCTAACGAAAAAATATATAATTACGCTTTCCAGATTATTACAGGCTTGTAAAGTAAAATTTCTTTTTAAAGTAAGGAGAATTACATTTTTTTTACGTGTTAGTTTGTATGTAGACACAACTTACAGTTTTTCCGTATCTAATTGTCACAAATTGCTACATACATTCAATCAGGAAAAACTTTATTTTTCGAAAATAAAAATTCGTTAGTACCTACAGTACATTCATAAGGTTGTTTGTATTTTTCTCGTTAACTAATGAACGTATTCGTTTACACAAGATGCCGACGTCGGAATTCTTTTTTTCTTCCAGTCCCTCGCACCGGCTGAATACCTGCCCGTGAACCCGGCCAAATATCTGTGTACGACTGGAATAAATTGCGACATTAAAACTTCCATAATCGTGACAGTCTGGAATTAAAATGATGAAGTCATGCAAATTTAGCGTACATCAAGTGATATCTGCTACAAAATTTAACGCAGCTGTAACGAAGCGGTATCATTTTACTGCCGCAGGACAGATAGCAACGCTATTATTAAAATTCGCGAGCCGGAGGGGCCCGAAAAGGCCGTTATTAACAAACGGGAGGTCATTAGACAAACAAACATTTTAAAACATCCCCTACAAAATGTTAACTGGTAGTTTTTTTTTTAAATTAACACCAGTAAACTGTGTCCAGGACCGTTTCGTTATCCTTTTGTAGACATTGTTTCAATTATATCAACACAATACTACAATAAGGTTGGATCCACAATATAAGGTCGTTTACGGTTCGTTCGCGGTCAGATCTCGGTCCGGTAAAATATTATCAGTCAAGTTCCAATCGCGATCAGGCTTGAAGAAATTTTATTTGAGCAAGATCGAACTTGTCATGACAACGGTATATATATCGGTAATGCATCAAATGTAATTAATGTACATTTGAAAGATTTTATTAAATTCCTATTGAGTAATTGCAACAATTTAAGTTAATTCTAGGTACTAACGATGTCTGAACCAGATTGGACTTTTGAGAAAGGTAATTTATGCATAAACAATTGATTTTTAAAATGGTAACATAAGAGTATTAACAGAATTTTATTGCAGTTGCGAATTATACAGATATAATAAATTATTATTTTTCTAAGAGGGATTATTATTTTTTCCAGATGACTTGCTTATTGAACTATTTAAAAGTAAACCAGGTTTATACGATTTGCAATCAGGATATCAAATACTTTAAGGTTTATTTTATCATTAATTATGAGCCAAATACATCTAACTTCTATTATTGACGGTTCAAGACTGAATCTTAAATTGAGTCAGATTGTCTGATATGAATATGATAAGATTTTACCAGATCGAGATCGGGCCGCGAACGAACTGTGATCAACCTTATAGTCTGGACCCAACTTAATGTATAGAACTACTTTTTTTGTTTTATATTGCAGTTGTATCTCAATCTCAGAATTCCTAATATCAAAAAAGCCGAATTACCAAAAAAGAAAATTGACAACATGAAGTATTAGTTGTTACAGCATCCATCTTTTGCACTCAACTTGACATTTCCTAACTTTCCACTACGACACAGTGTATGGCGAAACCAGTGTAAGGATTAAAATTAATGGGCAGGTGTTATGAACTTGTGATTAATTGGTATTTTGACGTTTGAAGGTACTTATGGCCAGTTATTCCGAATCAATAGTTTCAGCAATGTGAAAGCTTGAAGATTTACCTAAGTAAACACTTATGTATACGATACTGTTTTTGATTAAAATGAAGTACGTGTCTTACTCTTCCATTCAATTACGTTATTAGCAATAGTACCAATCAATGCTTAATCGTAATACGTAATTGACAAATTTTGTGTTTAGCAAGTCAGCCAACATTTCTGCAGAAAGGTGTATAGAATCTTGAGGTCCTTTATTCGGATCATTATCTGCGCCCATTCTTTGAGAAATGTTGTTTATTAAGTTAAATTGTAAAAGAAAATTATTTTATGAAATTAGGCAAAGCCAAATTTTGTTGAATTACTATTAAATCATCACCATCCAATTGTAATAGTTGAGAAAACATTTTTCTTTACACAGCTTAAATAGTGTCATTCAAAACCTTATCCTGGTTTCTTCTGTTCTTTAGATTAATCTACAAATACTTAATTTCCTTCCGTTTGTCTCAAGAACAAAATTGTTCCTGAGTTTTTGTTATTTTTTATCTCGTACTACAATGAACTATACCACGACGAATAATATAACAAAGCCAACGCCAGAGAAAAAAGAGGAAAATATATAGCGCTTTCTCCATTTCCTCTCTGAACTTTGTGATTCAAGCCCAACCTGCAGAGCTTTTCCTACGGAAATTTATTTCAACTGAAAAGAACGGCATTTCTTTGTTAATTTACACTGGTTCTATTTAAACATTTTAAACGCGATCCTTTTCGTTATAGGTACAGGAAGGATAAACGTCAAGGTTGAATTTTACATTGCGAAGGAGAGGGAATTTAAAAGTTCCAGGTCTGATTACAAAAAAAAAACGGTATCCCTTAGAGATCTTCCCAGTCTACGTTAACATTGACAAATGTTTTATTAGTGAATTCTTAAGCTTATGAAACGGCAGCTTTTAATTGTGGTCTATTGTTCAACAGTATTTAGAAACAAAAGCTCCTTTTCAGTAAATTAACTAAATCTTAAAAAACGAGATATAATTGTGTTCTTTCATTCCTTTCGTTGGTGGTGGGCTGTTATACCTGACCATTGCGAATAAATGTTACTCTGGTGTAAACAAACACGCCATCCTCGCGTTTTGACTAAAGAGGCAATTATAAGTCGACCAATATTGCATGTAATTATCTTTTGCGGCTCATTAGAAAGAGAAGACCTACTTCTACAAAATGTTTTAAAATATTTGTCGTGGTTACAATTTGTCTTTGTAAAATGAAGGATGTTTCCGTTTGTTTCATTTTTTAAAAAACAACTTTCTGGAAACATTTACTGCTTTTCTTCGTGATCAATAGGTATACTTTGCAATAAGGGTGTAGTGTTTTCGGTAGTTTTTGATAGTACACAAATATCTCGCGATGACATAAAAGAAAACACAGAATTGGTCTTTAAAACTTTACTAACCACAACAACAGGAACAAGACAATCACAAAATAATAACAATAACGATTATAACAATATATGGTAATCTTACTAAATAACTGGGAGAAAAGACCTAGAAGAACTCTGAAGAACTAACATTTGAAATAAAAAAAAAACTTTTAGGTGTTTCATTCCCACCAGCCAGTAATGCTGGGCGGGCAGTCCCTCCGGATTAGGCCGGAAGGCCCTCTTCAGCCTCCTTTCAGGACTCGTGGAAATGGGTGGGTGGTGGTTCGGGTGAGAAAGATGAGACGGACGAAATGAAGACAGAAGAGAATGAAAGATTATCTGTGGAATATAACTGCCTCAGCATTTGCCTATGTGATCCAAGGAAACCACAGAAAAATTTGGACCAAGGCAGGAATCGAACCGGCGTCCTCCCGAATGCTAGCAATGGTCTAGACCTCTAGGCCATGCCGCTCGGTTCGTTTGAAATCGAAAATAAGGGTATTTATAGTTAATAGTTGTTGAAGATAGACAAGGAGAAGGGTAGTTTATAATAAAGACAGAAAGTACAACTATTGACGGTAAAAGTTCTCAGAAGTAAGTAGAATGGAATGTTATTGCGGGAGAAACCAGATTATTAGTAATTACAAGACAGGATACATGCAGGTATATGGGTTCCAGGTAATGAAGCATGCTCAAGAGTTCGAAATTAAAATTGAAAGTAAAGATTTAGAAATAAAATAGATTTTAGAAAACGAAATTCGAATATTTGCAATATGTACAGATCGCTTTTTTAGTTCCAACTAATGTTACTGTACATAAAAATATTATTATAATGAATCGTCTAAAATTTAAATTGTATTATTTTTTTACTTTGACGATGCATTACCGTAAAAGATCTTACGTTAAACCATCAAGTTTAAAACTCGTCGCAGATGTAAGTCTATCGTCAAAAATTGACTCAGTTCCGTGGCTAGCACCGAGTGGCGCAATAAATTCGATATGAAGTGGTTCAGTCCTCTAACAATATTATTGACGTAACTTGAGCTATCGAGAGAGAAAAGTTTCTCCATTTTCCACATAACCCAAGTTCGTTATCCTAGAGGATCAAGGACCTGTTTCGAGTGAAACTAGTAGATATTGGTTTTCCCGTAGTGGCCGATTGCAGTTACATTAACTCGCACGATCGAGCTTTTGTTTTCCTCCCAGTTTCCTTTCGAACTAAATCTATACGTTACTTAAACGACGTAATTTTTGATACGTACATCATTTAATTAATTCGATGTCCCTTTCAGTTAACAAAGCAAAACCTAATTTGTTGAAAGAAATGGTACATAGGTATTAGAGTTTATGGTTGCCCACTGTAATGTAAGGATTAATATTCCACAAAAAATATACGAACGGTCGTAAACTAAAGAAAAATGGTACACACTGTACTGTAATATACATAAATTGTTTGATATTTTTGTTAATTTGTAATGCACTTGCTTCTTCTTTAATTCTTCAAACATGTACAGAGCCATTGCTATTAATTTATTCTTGCCTAAAGTATTTGTTTCGAGTGTTAGTTCTTCAGTTACTTTTGCTTGTGGCAAAACATGTGTCCAAATTGGTTATTTCATTTATCAAAGCAATTAAATGATGTATTTTTCATCAAAAATTAATTTTGAAGAAGTACCTATGTCTAGCCATATCCTTTAAGTACTAAAAATACCAACAGGGTAGTGGTTTCGTATGTGAAAATTTGTAAGATTTTGTTCCAACAGTTACTAGAATTTAGTCCAAGCTAGTAAGATCTTTAATCCCTGGTTATATAAATAAAATAAATCATTGGTGAGATGTAACCTAAAAATGGAAATTCAGCATATTCAAATATTTCCTGCTGGAAAATTCCGAGCATTTTGTTCGACGGTAAAACATTCATTTCTTTTAACGTACAGTGGCGATGAGTGATGTAATTCGATTTCTCTTCTTATCTAGGTGTCAGAAAAGTGCAGTGGTCGTTTATTACAACCGAACAATTTGCATATAATTAGCGCCTTGTCTTTTTCCTAGCGATTTTCAGAATTTCTTACGTCTGCAGCGAAAAATAGAGAGTTAGTTTTTGTTCTTGTAACCCCAACTACTGCTTGTAATTGTATTAATTTAGTATTTCGACAACAATTTCGAATTTAATTGACGAATTTTCAAAAGAGTACTTTTATTTATTTTAACGTTTTGATAAAATTTCATAATCCGGAATTTATGCTTGTCTGATACCCAATTTGGAATATCCCAAAACTTATGATGCAATGTAGTCAATTAAAAGACATCAAATTTTCCTTGGTTACCCGAGATAAAAATGTTCAGTCTGTCAGAGTCTCTGAAAGCGAGAATCGAGTCTCCGTCTCTCATCGAGTCACTCTGGCGCCGTTGAGTGAGACTGTCGAGAGACTGTCAAACAACTGTTCAGCGTCTCTGAACGAGAGACTCCAGTGGCTCATGGAGAGATCCTCATTTCGTATCCAGTCTCTAAACGAGAGACTCGAATCTCTGAACGAGAGACTCGAATCTCTGAACGAACTCGAATCTCTCAATAAGTGGTGTCTCGATAGACATGGTTAAAATTTTCTAAGCTCAACATTTCAGAGATCCCAGTCTTTCTACGAGAGACTCGAGTCTCTCAATTTTTCAGTTTTATTCATTCGGTGTCTTTGTGAAAGACTCGAATCTCTGAATTAACAATTTTATCGTTCGAGTCTCTCATACAGAGACTGTGAGAGATCCATAAAAACACGTAGGCAATAACTGAGAGACTGTGAGAGACGCTCTCAGAGACGCTGAAAGACTCTGAGAGACTGGAGAGAGACTGAAAATTGTTG